>NW_019745093.1:3864-133375 GCF_002891405.2 Cryptotermes secundus
TTTCGACTTAAAACTTTCTACGACTCGGCGTCACATCAATTAATCATAATTCAAAATTTTAAAAGAATTAATTCAAATGCTGGGTTGTAGGCACAGGTTAAAATATTGATTAATTAATTAATTATATTCTTCTTCTTCCTCCTCTTCTAATCCTGTTGCTCTCACTTGGAGCGCAGGGCAGCCGTGAAACGCTTTGTTTCACTTCAGTTTCTTAAACTTAGACAGTCGGCAGGACTCCGTGGACGGGGAACCAACCCGTCGCAAGGCCGCTACCTAACACAGACATAGAATAAACGCAGACAGACAACCATGCCTCGAGTGGGAGTGGAACCCACGGTCCCAGTGTTCGAGCGAGAGAAGACATTTGATGCCTTAGACGGCGCAGCCACCGTGACCGGCGGTAATTACGTCACAAATGCTAAATGGATATCTTCTCTTCCTTAAGCTGAGATTTTGCAACGTAGCCAACCAACAGAATCATATGTAATATTTATTCCTCTGCTTTTCCAATATCGCTTTCTCCCAGATATCCAGGGTTCTTGAAAGCTTGCCCACAAATGACCATGATTTTTTAGTTTTGTTTTGTATTGGCGACTGGCCAATGGCAGAAACCCTGAGTATCGAAGATTAGGATAATGACCACTATAAATCCTGATCGAAATTCCCATAACGTAATGACGTAGGTGGGATTGTAACCTTTAAACCAAAGCCTCTTAAAGGTCAGTATGTGTACCACTGTCCTCGGGTTTTGCAGGCCATTACTCTTCGTCTTGCAACTGTGCGTAAGCTGGTACATTAAGACTTAGAATTACAAATGTTATTACAGAGGTCAACTGACAGGATCAGTAAGTGGACCAACTTGCAGTTCACGGAATAGGAAAGTCGCTGTGATCTGCAAGTTTCTCGTTAGCTTTGCAAAGGGAAGGCTACTCTGCTTCAGGGGTTGAAAAGTAACTTGGTTAGCGTCAGCCTCCACTTCTAAAACAAACGCTTTCTGCAGCGCTTCACTGGCTGGGCTGTGGCTTTGAGACTTGCGTCCTGTTTGTCCAAGTTATTATAACGAATCGAATGGATTTAGCTATTTAGGTAAGAGCAGTGGGATTTGATTTCATTGGTTGTGGATAACCACTAATGGTGTCCTTCATAGGAGTCCTCTTTTGGGGGCAAAAAAATAACATAATTTATTCAACTGACATTTTGCTATCTCTCATTTGGTTAAAGAAAGGCAGTGTATCGAAAGCTGAAGATGGAAGCAGTAAGATCCTTCGAAACATAAGTAAATATCTGCCACACTACACGGTGTGACATCGTATGATGTGGTAATCTTCATGTTTATTGTGTTGAGAACTTTAAACTTAAGAACAGTGAGCATATTCATATAAATGGCAGGTAATAATTTGAGCTACAAAAGGGCGGAAATTCTCTCTTCCTGCAGAATATTCCAAACCCAATATCCTGTAGAGTATTGTGAACTCGTTCCCACCAGAATATTCTGAATTTGATCCCTGCAGAATGTTCTGAATTAGCTCCCTGCAGAATATTCTGAATTCGATCCCTTCAGAATATTCTGAATTCGATCCCTTCAGAATGTTCTGAATTAGCTCCCTGCAGAATATTCTGAATTAGATCCCTGCAGAATATTCTGAATTTGATCCCTGCAGAATGTTCTGTATTCACTCCCTGCGGAATATTGTGAATTCGCTCCCTGCAGAATATTCTGATTTTGATCCCTGCAGAATGTTCTGAATTAGCTTTCTGCAGAATATTCTGAATTTGTTCGCTGCAGAATATTCTGAACTCTTCCTGTACAATATTCTTAACATTCCTGGAATAGTATCAAGGCTTCAGAGAGGAAAAAAGGAACAGAGTAGCTATACACGTTAGTGTCCTCGGGGCAGAATACAAATGTAGTGACGTCCTGAAAGAAAGTAACTGCCTCCATTATCAAGTTCCGAGAGTAAGCGGAGCATGGACGTGAGCAACCGCGCCGAATTCAACCACGGTTTATTTAGTGAGTCAGCAATTATCGCAGATTACACAGGGTTGAATGTTGTCATGGTGACTGAAAAATTATTTGGAAATGTGAACAAATTTGAGGTAGGAAGAGTTCTGTTTCCTTGGATGTAAATCCGTGTATTCGTAGTCCGTTGAAAATCAGCCGACGTTTCGAAGGAAAATGTCGCCTCCATTTGCAGGGTCAAAGAATAAACCAAGCAAGAAACCAGCATGAGAGCAACCGTCTTGCCGAAATTTCGGATTATGTAGGAAGAAAGAGGGAAATGGAAATAGCAAGCCAGTTCTCATTGGCTCTCACACACAACCGAGCGAACCAATAGGAGGCACAACAGGATAATTTGCCTGGCCCTGAGAAGAGCCATTTGTGCTGGTCTGTGAAAATGCAGAGGAGAAGTGGTAAGGTCGTGGTGGATTTAACTGATTTTCTGTCTATTTTCCTTCTACCTCCTTTACATTCCGAAATTTCGACAAACGGATTCATCTTCTTGCCATCTGCTTTCACACTAGCTTCTTGCTTGGTCTATTCTTCGACCTTGATAATAGAGACGATATTTTCCTGCGAAACGCAGGTATACACGGCGGTATATGCTAGAAGACAACCACCGCTGTGAGAACCTCAGGGCCTATATAAATGTAAGGCACTGTCCGGGAATTTACATGGAAAAGACTGAGGAGAAACATGAAACAGCTGTAAGATTTGAGGTTTTCACGGCCGTGACTATGAAGAAAGCAGTATTCTGGGATTTGGCACCGTGTATATGTGGTGTTAACCGACATTCCTCCGAAACATCGGTTAACACTACATATACACGGTGCTAAATCCCAGAAGACTGCTTTCTTCATGAAACACCTGTCAGGAAAATCGCTTTATTCGCTGAAATTCGAATTAGGCAAGCCCAAGGCGCCGTAAAGGCCTGAGCCGATTTACTTGGTTTCTGTCTGTGTTCCACACAGAAACGTCAACTCAGAGAGGAGTTAAGTGGAGAGCTGAAGTAGTGTAATTAAAAATTAAATTTAAGGAAGTCTTTGTATGTAACTGGAAGGAAATTAAGTTCAGCAACAAACAGCGTTGTGGGCAGAGATCGTGTTGAACAAATATGTCTATGTACACATCACGATAGCATCTCGCAGTGCTTGATCCAATTCGTATCTTAATGCGACCAGTTTAGATTTCAACAGGAAATTGTTTCTCTTATCAACATCACCGCCGCGTCTGCAGCACGAAATCCCATGGCAGAGCAATTTCTGTCCGCATATAAAATTCGTTTGTCTTTAAATAAGCCTTGTACTCTTCTCCAAGTATAATTAGAATGATCAAGTCAAGGAGGATGAGGTGGGCAGAGCATGTAGTACGAATGGGGAGAAAAGAAATGCATGTAGGATATTGGTGGGAAAGCCAGAAGGAAATAGACCACTGGGAAGACTAAGGTGTAGGTGGGTGGACAATATTAAAATGGATCTTAGAGAGATATGATGGGATGGTATTGATTGGATTTATCTGGCTCAGCGTAGGGACAACTGGAGGGCTCTTGTGAACACGGTAATGAACCTTTGGGTTCCATAAAATACTGGGAAATTCTTGACTAGCTGCAAATTTGGCTTCTCCTCAAGAAGGGCTCAGCTCCATTTAAATAAGCTCTTTCAGATGAATCTAGCCTTAATAATTTAAAGACTTTTGGAAAGGCAGTTACAATCATAAAGTTATCCCTGTAAAAGGCCGTGGAGGACCATTGGTTTGTGAGACGTCGAGGCTCCCACATTTTCTAGACAATCGGCTCACAGATGGCGGTGAGGTTGTCAGTCTTACGCGCCGGGCACCCTTTACCCCCAGGAAGATTCCTGGTACTCATTTCTATTAGAGGCTGAGTCGACCCCAGGGGCCATAGCACGGCTGGAAGTGTTAGGCCAATTGAAAAATTCAATGACCTAATCGGGAATCAAACCCGCGACCTTCCGGCTTGTAGCGTAGTGCCTGAACCAACTACGCTACCGCGTGCCCCCTAGTTACATTCGTAGTAAGATAAAATCAATCCCGAGTCAGAGATGAAGCCCCCAACTTCAAGGCCGATGATATGATAATGTGCTGCGTGATCAGGGTTATCGCATTTCAAGTGAAAGCACCCAGGGATTTGAAACCTAGGCTCCTCAATGACAAGTTAGTGCCCCATGGAATGACTGAGCAATAGTAATGAGCAGTTCTATCTTCTGAGATATAGAGCCATAGAATGTGTTGGAAGTCAACGACGTTTCGGGAAGAACATGTCGCCTACAGCGTCAATGTCGGAAAATAAGCCAAGCAAGAAACCAGAGTGAAGCAGGCAGCAAACAGAGCTCCGTTTGATTTGCTTGGCTTGTTCTTCAATGGAGGCAGCGTGTTACTCTGAAACGTCGGTCGAATTTCAACGGAATAGACTGCGTTATATCCCAGAAGAATGAACTCTTTATAACCATCGTGGTGAGAACCTCAAATACCACACAGAATTATACGTGCAAGTGCTGCTATCTAGAGGTAAAAACATGAACCTTTCAAGAGAAACATGGCCTTTTAGAAAGAAACACTTTAAAATATGTTGATAAGTAAATAAGTAGATTTTGGGAGCCGGGATAGCTCAGTCGGTGTAGCGACTGGCTACAGGCTGGACGACCGAGGGGTCGAAGTTCGAGTCCCGGTAGGGTCAAGAATCTTTACTTGTCCATGTCGTCCAAACCGGCTCTGGGGTTCACCCAAACTCCTATACAATACATTCCTCTGGGGTAAAGAGAACGGAGCGTGAAGCTGACCACCAAATCCAGCTAGTGCTGAGGTCAAGAAAACGTGGATATATACATCCACTCCCCCATACGCCTTCATAGCGTAGTGATTAATTAGTTAAGCACAGAGACAACTTTAAATTTATGTAAGATTTGAGATTTTCACGGCGGTGACTATAAAGAAAGCAGTCTTCTGGGATGTGGCGCCGTGTAGATATTGTGTTAACCGACGTTTCGGAGGAACGTATCGCCTCCATCTTCAGGGTAGAAGAAAACAATAGAAAATCCGCAAGTGGAGAACGAGGGTGAGCAGGCGCATTAGTCTATTTGCACCTGCTCACGATGGTTCTTCGCTTGCGGATTTTGTTTTCTTCTACCCTGAAGATGGAGGCGATACGTTCCTACGAAACGTCAGTTAACGCAATATCTACATGGCGCCACATCCCAGAAGACTGCTTTCTTCAACTTTAAGTTTACCTGATAAGTAAATTTAAGAAAGAAATTCAGCGGAACGGGGTACCATATGTTGACTGTAGGGCGCGTCTGAATTTGATAAAATTAACATCGTGGCGCTGCCTGTCGCGTACAGACTTCCTCTGAAAAGCGCTCTGATCGCTTTTTAAGATCCGTTGCCCATCTCTGGAGTCTGAAACTTTTTTTAAAGTCAGGACTATAAAGGGACCCAGCCGCAATAGGTTTTATGGCTGGATCGACCCACACTTTCCATATTAAATTGGTCTTCCGTTTCTACACTCCTATATTTTATGGACAGAGTCTGTCAGTTTCCAATTTCCTGCCATCATGGCTGTTCGTTCTGCATGATCCAAAGCCTTGCATGCATAATGATTATACAGGATGTTCTGTTCATGATCCAGAGTCTTGTATGCATAATGATTATACAGAATGTTCTGTACATGATCCAGAGTCTTGTATGCATAATGATTATACAGAATTTTCTGTACATGATCCAGAGTCTTGTATGCATAATGATTATACAGGTTGCTCTGTGCATGATCCAGAGCCTTGCATGCATAATGATTATACAGGTTGTTCTGTTCATGATCCAGAGTCTTGTATGCATAATGATTATACAGAATGTTCTGTACATGATCCAGAGTCTTGTATGCATAATGATTATACAGAATTTTCTGTACATGATCCAGAGTCTTGTATGCATAATGATTATAGAGAATGTTCTGTACTTGATCGAAAGAATTTGTTCATTACGATTATACAGAGTGTTCAAAAATAATAATAGTTTTCAAATACTGTATTATACTGTGAGATTTATCCTGACAAGGACTTTAATATTGATACTTNAGGTTGTTCTGTGCATGATCCAGAGCCTTGCAAGCATAATGATTATACAGGTTGCTCTGTGCAAGATCCAGAGTCTTGTATGCATAATGATTATACAGAATTTTCTGTACATGATCCAGAGTCTTGTATGCATAATGATTATACAGGTTGCTCTGTGCATGATCCAGAGCCTTGCATGCATAATGATTATACAGGTTGCTCTGTGCATGATACAGAGCCTTGCATGCATAATGATTATACAGAATGTTCTGTACATGATCGAAAGAATTTGTTCATTACGATTATACAGAGTGTTCAAAAATAATAATAGTTTTCAAATACTGTATTATACTGTGAGATTTATCCTGACAAGGACTTTAATATTGATACTTTCGGGGTGAGGGAAGGAGAGAGGGACTAAAACTGACGAACAGACTTTGAATATTATTACGTCGGAACGCATTGGCCACTAGCACACTTGTGCAGTGTTCAGCTTAACTGAACTAAAACAATTGTTTTTGCATCTCTACAGTGCAAAGCATCATTTCAGCAGTGAAACTGACAGTGAGTACAGTAATATTAAGCCTGATGAAGACAGTGACATGGATCTTGCACAGCCAGTATAGAGTATATACTGAATGTTTTGGCTCAGGTAGTAGTTGCTGATTTTTGCTCCTGCCACGCCTTAGTTGTTCCTCCATTCCTCACAGCTCTCAAGATTGGAGACTTGCACCGCCAACAATTTTTCGTGAAGTAATAATTAGACGTTATATTAAATTTGAGTTTCCTGGAGCAGTTAGCTTAAAGACTACAGCCTTGTTGCGTGTGACTGTGTAATTGTGAACTTTTATTGTTTTTTTTGCTTAAAAATGTGAACTGAATGTCGATTCTATTTAATGTTGATGATAGGATGATAAGGAATCTGGAGCAGCTGCAGTGCGATAGATATTTACTGACGTTTCGGAGGAACGTTATTCCTCAATATTCAGGAGTAACAAATATTTAAAATTTGTGTATAGCTACTATAAAAAATAAAATGTATTTTTAGGTAACAGATTTCAGTATCACGCAGCTCTTTCATCAAAACTTTTGTTAAATATCTACCCCACTGTACGGTGTCATACCGTGGGAAACAGTAATCTTACGTCGGTCAGCCCGACTTGACGGGAGGAGTGTTTGATTTTTTATTCACGGGTTTTTCTACTGCCAGAAATTTCAGTTTCGTTTTCAATGATTTATATTAATAAATTTTCACTTACCTCTCGCTGATAACATGTGTTGTTAGCAGGATATAAACAGTATCAGGGATAGCTCAGTCGGTATAGCGACTAGGCTGCGGATTGCACGACTAAGGAGTCGAGGTTCGATTCCCGGCAGGCGAAAGAGATTTTTCTCCCTTCATATCATCTAGACAGGCTCTGGGGCCCACCTATCCCGTAAAGAAAATTAATTCCGGGAGCTAGCTTTGCTGGGGGTAAAGCGGTAGGGACATAAACCTGACAACTCACCTCCAACACTTGACGAGATTATGAACGGTGGAGCTGTACCTCCGTTCCCAAATATGTCTCCATGACGCGGTACTTAATTAAGCCCAAGTATAACTTAGAAAACCGAGATTAACGGACGTGGGGATTCGTTACGCTGACCACGCCACATCCTCTCAGCTAAAGTTCGCGCTAATTTCACCGACAAACGGCTGTCGCTCGGTCGGTATATTTCGCTTGCGGACTAAAACCACGGAGTTCGTTTTGTTTTTTTAATAACTTGACTTTTGACAGGATATATACGGTTTTCAGGGCATGTTTTATTCGTTAGTAGCACCTTCTAATGAGCCCATCTACGCAGGAACTTTTCATCCCTTAACTCGGAGACTGAAACAGCTCAATTTTCCCGAAAAGTTGAGCTTAGAAAATCGCAAAACGAAGATTAATGCACAATGCAATGACCGAATTTAAAGATAACCAGAATCAGATTGGAGTTAAATCCGGATTTTCTGGAATATTTCTTTACGTGTTCTTGAGAAGCTGCACCTTAGTATTGAGAAGTGAACACAAAATGACGGGAAGTAATCAGCTGTTTTCTTCCGGATTGTAGGGTAGTTGCATGGCCAGTTAACTGTTACCAGTTTCCTTGACTTTAATAAGCTGGTACACGTCACAACGGCCTACAAGACCCCTTGAAGTTCTTCCCATATTTCTAGGGCCAAGATGAAAATGAATAAAAAGACCAATTTCACACAAAAAAAATACTAGTAGTTCCATGATTGTGTTCCGTTATTGGAAAGTAGTGTATTGTGGTTCACAATTCCACATATTGTAACTGTGAGTCACTGCAACTTGAAGCAATTCCCAGTAGCAGACAGCGTAACCTTGCACAACAGCTGTTGGATGTGACAATTCTGGTCAATACATACTTAAACCCTGAACCCCAAACACGAGATGACATCCCTTCAGCCAATTCAGTGGTGCAGAGTTCTTCAGAAGATGATAGTCGCTCAGATAATAAAACTACACTTTACGGAAACTGAAGTTTCAGGGCCGATCACAGTGGCCGCACGGTCAGGAGCATGCTCCAGCACTGGGATCGTGGGTTCGAATCCCACTCGAAGCATGGAAATGTGTATAAGTTTATTCTGTTTGCGCTGTTCTGTGTGTAAGGTAAAGTCCTTGTGATGTGCTGATCCCCCGTATAGGATTACGAAACTGGAAAAAAAGTACCGCGGCCCAACAAAGGGCCCTAAAGCAATTGATGAATGAATGAATTAAATTTCCTTGCCATGAAGATGGCGGTCTTCTAGATTGTGATGCCATGAAATCTGATTTATTTATTCCGTGAAGAAGGCAAGAGGTTTACCCGAAACTCATAACTCAATAAGCCGTAATCCGAAATTTTCGCTGCCCTTAGAACATCAAATCTTGTCCATTACCGTGTTCACAACAGCCTTCCTTTGGAACCTATTCCAAGCCACATAAATCCGGTGCAGTACCTCACTTACTAGTCTTTAAATACGTTTTTAATATTATCCACTTCGAATATTTCATGAAAGGCACTATCCATGAACTCACTTATTATCTACGCGTAATTCTCTCCATCCCGGCGCACGCGGTAGCGCAGTTGATTGAGGCATTATGCTACAACCGGAAGTTCGCGTGTTCGATTCCGGATGAGGTCATCCGCACTATGGTCCTGGTTTGTCGGCTCAGCCTCTAACAGAAATGAATACCAGGAATTTTCCTGGGGAGTAAAGGGCGGCCGGCGCGTAAGACTGACAACCTCACCGCCATCTGTGATCCGATTGTCTAGAAAATGTGGGAGCCTCGACGGCTCACAAGCACATGAACCTCCACGGCCTGTTACAGGGATAGCTTTACTCTTCTTTTTACCTCCTTCCCATATTCCTGTCGCTCCTCCCCTCCGATGCCAGTACCCCCCTAAGCACGTTCATCTTGTTCTTAGCTTTGGGTAAGGAAAGAGGCTTCACGCCCATGCAAAAGAACAAGATTTAATTTTTTGTGAGTTATATTTCATGTTTATTCTGACGGGAAAGAAGCATTATTGAATGAGAACCAACACAGAATCCTTGTTCCCCAATTCACGAACAGTACGATGTATTGTGAGACAAGCAGAAGCGCGAATTGCCTGCCCGGGTAGGTTTTCTTCCTTGTCATTATCACTAAAGTTCAGAGAAACATCAACGGTAAAAACGAGAAATCAGAACTTATGAAATGCTTTCCTGTGCTTAACTAATTAAGCACTACCCCACGGATTGGATCCGTTGGATCGGAGACTGGGTGGTCCCCAGAACTGGTCTGGACGACGTGGAGAATAATCTTACCACTACCGGGACTCAAAGTCCGCCCCTAGGTCGTCCAGCACGTAGCCGGTCGCTGTACCGACTGGGCTACGCCGGCTGGCATCAGAGTTCTTTTAGCGTAATTAAGAAATTTGAATGTATATTCTAATTGCTCCCAAAAACTCCATAATAATATTCGCTCATAGTTGTAACAGGTGTAGTCACCGTGGCCAGAGGTTGGAGTAAATTTCATTATATCTTTGGGTGTTCTCTGTTAGGTGCGTGTTAGAAAACATAAAAATACCCAACCGTCTTAGTACGCTGTCCGTTGATATGTGATTTAACACCCTGGACAGGTTTTAAACCCCAATTTTGAGTCCCACATTTTCGACTGTGACACTTAAGAAGCAGCTCTAACAGAGCAAATTGTCACGGTTCCTAGCACATGTGAATCATATTTGTAACCGTGGTCCGGCTGATGTGAATAAGGACCACATGACTATCCCTTAGCCACTGCTCTCATGTGTAAATTGACCCTTATGAGAGTTTCAATTTAGAATGACTCCCTCAAAGTTCGTCGTAATATTAAGCGCCCTACCCTTTACGGTTACATTTTATGTCAGGGAAAGTTTTTTACGAGTCTCTGAAACTCCAACATACGTACTCATCGTCGGGTTCTTGTAATTCCAGTTTCGTATTCCGTGGGTCTGGGGCTCAAATATAGTCGCCTACGTTTCCCTCACTCATTCCAAGAAAATACATCAAATTTGGCCACGATCAATTACTTCCACATACTTTTCAATCGATTATATACTATTATTATATATTATGTACTAAGGCATGTACTGTCTTCGCTCGCTCGAAAGCCGGGATCGTGGGTTCGAATCCCACACAAGCCATGGATGTTTGGTGTGTGTATGCGTCTATTCTGTGTTTGTGTTGTCCTGTGTTTAGGTAGAGGCCTTGCGACGGGCTGATCCCCCCTCCAAGGAGTCCTACCATCTGCATCCCCTCGGTCGCACAGCCCTCGCTACATCGACTGAGCTATCCCGGCTCCCTGACAGACTAACTCGAGGTACCGAACTACCGTCTGTCCTTTTTACCGAAAACTCTTGTAGAGAATGAAAACAAGTTTGTAATAAATAATTTTTGTTTTGGTTTGAAAGCTTAAACATTTGTATTCTTCTCAGTTCGAAGGGTAAATTATTACGTATTTTTATTCCCATGTTAATTACACTCTTTGGGGACGAGCAGGTTTGCGTAACTGGAGACAGCGGTTCACAGAATCGCCGACGAAAAATGAGATCATGGCGAAATGAACCAGGAGTGAAAATCCGGTGCTCTTTTCACACGACAGTAGAAGTCGCGTCACTGTCTTGTACTTGGTACAGCTTCCCTTCTGCAGGCCGTGTAATAGATCAGGCGGTTATACGCCTGCTTCCCACCACGACGGCCCAGTTTCGATACCACATTTGGTCATGTGGTGGACAGACTGCCACTTGGACGGGCTTCCTCTAACAGTTCTTGTTCCACGAACGCCGTGTTGTCTCGAAACTGACAGCGTCGTTAAACAGCTAACTTTAAAAAAGCTTGATGTCATATTATAAAAGAAAGTCGGTTATGAAAGAAAATATTCCGTGATTTATGTCGTTTTTGTTCTTACAGTTCCGTGATTCAACGTTTGAAACACCCTGTGGGTTCACTGCTTGTCACACTCCCTATAAGAGACATCACACCGCCCACAGGGACAAGTATGGGGCCCACTCCAATACTGAGTTGTTTCTCCTTTATTTCCTTTCTTTCTTCACAGTAACAATTCCATATTCCCTTTCCTCTGTTTCCTGAATCCACGTATTCCTTTGTTGCAAAATGTGGAAATGTAATTTACATTTTAAAGGATTTAAAAAGCATAGTGCAGAAAGCTTTGTCTGTGTGGTATGAAGAGAGGCAGCTCCATAATTCGGGGAAGGGACTGAGGGGGTTCAAACAAATGGATGCTTGGACTGTTGCAAAGTCAGAGAGCACGTATCACACGAACATGTGGCCCTCTGTATGTATCTAATTAATTCATTCATGCGGCCGAACACGTTGGCCGGGTCGATAACGCATCTCTCTTGAACTCGGCGTGTACACAGGCTCTCCTGAGTCAAGTTATCCGTGGTTCTCTTCAGGCGCTCTATGAAAATTCAGGGATAATGCCTCTAATTAGGACAGGACGGCGTCCTCCCGTATTCTCTTTCCATTTCTTCATCATCCCAAACATTTGAAGCCGTATAGTAAGACTTAACAAAGATCAAGAAATTGAAAAGCGGCCAAGGTTCAACAAAGGGCTGTAGAGGCATAGACAGATGGCGCCATTTACAACTCCGTTAAATACATTGCAAATAACTTTGAAAAATATATTCAGACCGCTAGAAGTGGGACAGAGCGGTCAGTATAGTGACTAGACTATGCGCTGGAGAGACGGAGAATTGGGGTTCGATTCCCGTCAGGGGCAAGATATTTTTATCTTCTCCACAGCGTCCAGACCAGATCTGGGTTACGCCCAGCCTCATATCCGATGGGTACTGTGATCCCTTTTCCGGAAGAGGTAGAGGTGTGAAACTAACCACTAACTTCCATCTAGTGCGGAAGTAAATAATGCCCTGGAGCTATGCCTCTACTTCCCCCATACATATTCCTGAGGTAGTGCTGAAGTAATCAAGCGAAAGGAAATTTTTATTTAATTTTTCTTAGCTACTCTTGACTTTCCCTGATTTCATTCAACACGCTATAATTCATAATGCTTACGAAATGTGTTAATGTCCGGTTTTTGATAATCTAAATCCGAGATCTTGATTACTGCTGGTTCTTTGTGGGAAGAATATGATGACTGTGGCAAAATTGCTCGTAAACAGCTCCCATAATAGTAATTATACAGGGTGATTCATATAGAACCGGCCCGACGAAATGAGGTGTAATATAAAATATACCATACAGATATTAAAGTAATTTACACATATCTTATCTTGGATTGTGTGCCGTGATCAGANATCGATTATATACTATTATTATATATTATGTACTAAGGCATGTACTGTCTTCGCTCGCTCGGAAGCCGGGATCGTGGGTTCGAATCCCACACAAGCCATGGATGTTTGGTGTGTGTATGCGTCTATTCTGTGTTTGTGTTGTCCTGTGTTTAGGTAGAGGCCTTGCGACGGGCTGATCCCCCCTCCAAGGAGTCCTACCATCTGCATCCCCTCGGTCGCACAGCCCTCGCTACATCGACTGAGCTATCCCGGCTCCCTGACAGACTAACTCGAGGTACCGAACTACCGTCTGTCCTTTTTACCGAAAACTCTTGTAGAGAATGAAAACAAATTTGTAATAAATAATTTTTGTTTTGGTTTGAAAGCTTAAACATTTGTATTCTTCTCAGTTCGAAGGGTAAATTATTATGTATTTTTATTCCAATGTTAATTACACTCTTTGGGGACGAGCAGGTTTGCGTAACTGGAGACAGCGGTTCACAGAATCGCCGACGAAAAATGAGATCATGGCGAAATGAACCAGGAGTGAAAATCCGGTGCGCTTTTCACACGACAGTAGAAGTCGCGTCACTGTCTTGTACTTGGAACAGCTTCCCTTCTGCAGGCCGTGTAATAGATCAGGCGGTTATACGCCTGCTTCCCACCACGACGGCCCAGTTTCGATACCACATTGGGTCGTGTGGTGGACAGACTGCCACTTGGACGGGCTTCCTCTAACAGTTCTTATTCCACGAACTCCGTGTTGTCTCGAAACTGACAGCGTCGTTAAACAGCTAACTTTAAAAAAGCTTGATGTCATATTATTAAAAGAAAGTCGGTTATAAAAGAAAATATTCCGTGATTTATGTCGTTTTTGTTCTTACAGTTCCGTGATTCAACGTTTGAAACACCCTGTGGGTTCACTGCTTGTCACACTCCCTATAAGAGACATCACACCGCCCACAGGGACAAGTATGGGGCCCACTCCAATACTGAGTTGTTTCTCCTTTATTTCCTTTCTTTCTTCACAGTAACAATTCCATATTCCCTTTCCTCTGTTTCCTGAATCCACGTATTCCTTTGTTGCAAAATGTGGAAATGTAATTTACATTTTAAAGGATTTAAAAAGCATAGTGCAGAAAGCTTTGTCTGTGTGGTATGAAGAGAGGCAGCTCCATAATTCGGGGAAGGGACTGAGGGGGTTCAAACAAATGGATGCTTGGACTGTTGCAAAGTCAGAGAGCACGTATCACACGAACATGTGGCCCTCTGTATGTATCTAATTAATTCATTCATGCGGCCGAACACGTTGGCCGGGTCGATAACGCATCTCTCTTGAACTCGGCGTGTACACAGGCTCTCCTGAGTCAAGTTATCCGTGGTTCTCTTCAGGCGCTCTATGAAAATTCAGGGATAATGCCTCTAATTAGGACAGGACGGCGTCCTCCCGTATTCTCTTTCCATTTCTTCATCATCCCAAACATTTGAAGCCGTATAGTAAGACTTAACAAAGATCAAGAAATTGAAAAGCGGCCAAGGTTCAACAAAGGGCTGTAGAGGCATAGACAGATGGCGCCATTTACAACTCCGTTAAATACATTGCAAATAACTTTGAAAAACACATTCAGACCGCTAGAAGCGGGACAGAGCAGTCGGTGTAGTGATTAGACAATGCGCTGGAGAGCCGGAGAATTGGGGTTCGATTCCCTTCAGGGGCAAGATATTTTTATCTTCTCCACAGCGTCCAGACCAGATCTGGGTTACGCCCAGCCTCATATCCGATGGGTACTGTGATCCCTTTTCCGGAAGAGGTAGAGGTGTGAAACTAACCACTAACTTCCATCTAGTGCGGAAGTAAATAATGCCCTGGAGCTATGCCTCTACTTCCCCCATACATATTCCTGAGGTAGTGCTGAAGTAATCAAGCGAAAGGAAATTTTTATTTAATTTTTCTTAGCTACTCTTGACTTTCCCTGATTTCATTCAACACGCTATAATTCATAATGCTTACGAAATGTGTTAATGTCCGGTTTTTGATAATCTAAATCCGAGATCTTGATTACTGCTGGTTCTTTGTGGGAAGAATATGATGACTGTGGCAAAATTGCTCGTAAACAGCTCCCATAATAGTAATTATACAGGGTGATTCATATAGAACCGGCCCGACGAAATGAGGTGTAATATAAAATATACCATACAGATATTAAAGTAATTTACACATATCTTATCTTGGATTGTGTGCCGTGATCAGAACGGGTGTTGAAAGTGTCCGCCGTTTTCAAGTAGGCATTAGAAACACTCGCTGTTCAACAGTGTACTCCATGACTGTCGCCTGCGCACTGCAGACACGTTTCGGCATTGTCCTTGACCTTGCAGCATAAGGGCTGCCACTTGCCGGATCATGCGCACACCATTCGACTCAGCACGGCCCACGGATTATTATGTCGTAATTGTGAGCGGTTATATGCATCACCTGCGGAATTATTAGCAAATTCATCGGGCCGGTTCTATACGATTCACCCTGTACTTTAAACTGATAAAACCTGAGAAAAATTCTTGATAATATCAGTTCGCTAGAATCCTTTTCTTTATTTTACTACGTTCCAAAGAAAACAACGTGGCCTCTATAAGTACATAGGTACTTATTATATTCTTTTGATTGTCGTGTTTGTATTCAAGAGGACATTTTGATTTCGTTTACCTCATTTACATTGTAGTGCACGTGTGTCTGTTTACTTCCACCCGATTGGCTTCCAAGTATATCGCTTTGCACTCATTGCTACACAAAAATAAACAACTGTTACGGGAATATTCCTTTAAGATATTTCTCTCTTTTCTTTCAGGTATAGATGACGAAATTCTCTCCTTGAAGCATATTCATAGAAGTAAAGTGAGTGTTATTGTGTTTCTGAAAGAGACAATTATCCATTTGAAGCCTGAAGAAGGTAGAGAAGAGACAGTTGGGGGAGGGGGAGAGTAGTAAGGGACACTAATTTTGACTGGGGGACAGAAATATTTCCTTGCTTTGAAGATTCCCAGGCAGTAGCCGCTCATCCTTCTGGTAAAGTACTTTGAGCTAGGGTAAAGCGTTGGGAAGTGAGATAGAAAAAATATTAGGAAGTGTATTTCGTTAAGAGACTGGGAAGGAATCTTAGCAGCGGAATTTGAGCATAAACTCAGCATTTGTTAAAGGAAGAGCACGGAAAATATCGATGAATTTGGCAAATGAAGCACGGAATTTATCTAAGCATTTTTGTTATATAGTTCAGTTCGTACCTCACAGGAAACATCGCATCTCCATAAAAAAAAAAGCGAAAGACCGGTTAATGCTGCTTAAGGAATCCGCTTTTATTCTGAGAATGACATCAAACACAAAAATAAACTGGGTGGACATATTGCAGATTTCTTCAATTTTAAGGCAGGTGGTTCATATAGTTACCACTGTGATTTAAAGGTATGTATAACGTGTGAAATACGAATATTTATTTAATACCTCATGCTGCTCAGTAGAAAATTATACCTTCTCTGTTTAGTATTAGTGTTTTCGGGATGTGACTCCGTGTATTTTGAGAGACAGTTACGAAAGTTTCGGAGGAATTTTAAGCTTCCATTTTCAGGGTAGACTCTAAAAGTGAGGTTAATCAGAGGCGTTGTTAATGATCTATTCAACTACATGTTGCCACATTTCAGAACATTGTTATCTTTACAGCAACGGTTGTTAGAAACTCAAATGTCATTATTTCTCTTTCGTAAAGGGAGTGAGTGCTTAATAAGAGGATTATGCATACAGTTAATGATGAATATATAGAGAGCATTTATATCCTCCTCTGAAACAGCTTCCAAACTTTTGAACTGTAAATTTTCCGTAATTATTCCTTTAACGAACAGAATGAATTTAAAAAAATGCTTAGAGACGAGAATCCTCTAAAATACAGAGTCAAAGAAAAGCGATTACCTTGTAAAACAGTAGACATATATACATATTAATTTAAAACCCATTTTATTTTTTATTGTGTATTACAACGATTTAATTACATTAATATTCAATTGGAGAGGTGGCCAAATTGTAACTCGGGAGCCATACGCGACTCTTTTGTGCCCTTAGTGAAGATAAGAAATTACCAGTAAATCCCCCCCTTTTTTACAAATTTATTTGATGCAAAGAAAACCCGCTATGCAGAGAACCTGTACATAGATACCTGCAGTTTCCGAACTTCTGAACACTGCCACATGCGGCCACAATATTCAGCGAACTTGGTGACCCCTGTTCTATAGCAACTCTGAATATTGGTATGAGTGTATCTTCGTTTTATCATTAAACCATTTTCCAATACTGACTCACTCTTAAATTATCAGAGAGATAGTAGCATATATATATATACCGCATATGAAGTAGCATTTGTGCAACTTGCCACACTGTAACAAATTAATGGAATATGAGATTCAATTTTTTGTAATTTTTATTGGCCTTTTATAATGAGAAGCTAATCCGAATAATGTTTTAAAAGTCCGCTTCTTTTAACATCTCAGAAAACGTATTATGTCTCCATTACTTACTTACTTACTTACTCATAGAGCTGAGCCCTTCTGGAGGAGCCACCAATTCTGCAGCTACTCAAGAATTTCCCAGCATTTTATGGAACCCGAAGGTTCATTACCGTGTTCACTAGAGCTCTCTACTGGTCCCTATTCTGAGCCAGATCTATCCAATCCATACCACCCCATTCTATCTCTCTAAGATCCATTTTAATATTGTCCACCCACCCACGCCTTGGTCTTCCTTGTGGTCTCTTTCTTTCTGGATTTCCCACCAATATCCTATACGCATTCCTCGTCTTCCCCATTCGTGTTACATGACCTGCCCACAACATATTTATTCTTCATTAACAAGTAATATTCTGAAAACAAGCCATTAATAATACAGGTAGCTCTCCTTACGTTAGAAAACGTGTATATATATATAACTCCGTGGCCTGTAGTCCGCAAGCGAACTATACTGACCGAGTGACCGCCGCTTGTCGGCGAAGTTAGTGACAACTTTAGCGGATAGAAAGTGTCACGTGGTCAGCGCAACGAATCCCCACGGCCGTTAATTTCGGTTTTCTAGACCGGAGTCGCTATTTCCTTAAAATAGCTCCTCAATTATCCTCATGAGGCTGAATGAACCCCATTCCAAACCCACTACTTCTCAGAAAAACTGGTAGCGCTGGGAATCGAAACCGGACCTCTGAATCTATACCCAGGAATTCTGACCACTTGATCACAGAGGCGGTCATATATATATAAAAGAGTTGTCGTGTTTACATCGCCTTTTGTTTAACTGCTTCGGAAGAAACCAAATTAAAATTTTTAAAGTCTGTAACTGAGTGATCAGTTAAATTTCAATTAAATGTATATTTTTATACATGTAGACCTCCAAATTCAGATTATCAAGAACAACAGACTTCGGTAATACTCGAGTGTTTCCTGGGAAACCAATGTTGAATATGGAAATTCGGAAAAGTGGAGCGTAGTCGGTATAGCGATTGGCTTAAGGCTCGACGGCCGAGGAGTCTGAGTTCCAGCCACCGGAGAGGCAAGATCTTTCTCTCCTCCATATAGTCCAAACCAGTCCCTGGGGACCATTCAGTCTCCTGTCCAATAGGTACGAGGGGCATTTCCCACGGGGGTAAAGCGACCGGGGCATGAAACTGACCATCCACCTCCAACTAGTGTCGAGGTCAAGAATACATGGATCTATAAATCCATTTCCCCATACGCCTTCATGGAGTAGTGCTTAATTAGTTAAGCACAGAGAAAACTTTAGGTTTATTCATCACATAATAATTTAGGGGACATCATTCATTTCTGTGTAAGCGTTTCGAAACCCGCAGCGCTTACGTAGACAAGTGTAAGACCGATTGAAGGTAGAAAAAAGATTATTCACATCAAAAACTTGAATAGAAGCTTACTAATATTGTGACATGCAGATTCGTTGCCAAGTAACAGCTCTGTAAGCAGGCGACAGTACAACGAACAAGCTAGGAAACAACTCTGTGGACACTTCGCTTCCTCGGCAACGAAAGAATACACAACTATGGAAGTGGTGTTTTCAGTGAGGTCCGTACCGACGCTATATAACAAGTCCAGCTGTCATTACGAGAGAGGTCAGGCATACGACCGATCAAGTGACTAGACTGCCATGGTAGCGAATACTACTAGAAATAGGGCATAATCTGCTGTACTGAGACTGGATTGACAGAGGCATTGTACGAAATAGGAAATAAGATTAAATTTGTAAATATTCGTATGTAAATACTGACAATGGACTTACTAATATGGACTATCACTGACAAATGACAGACCCGACCTCTCGTCAGAAAGGGCGTCCCAAATGGACAGAACAGTAACTTTCATATAAGGAAAAAACAAAAAGAAAAAAATCTGGTCATGAGCCCCAGCTGGGGCTCGACACCAAGACAGACAGACTGACTGACCATCAGTCGCAATGTGACTTTGACTTGACTTGACTTGACTTACGAGAGAGTTCTCAGACGGCAGTTAGAAGAGTAGGAGGTTGGTGTGAGATGGCCGTCAGCCTGCGAGGACATGAGCCCGGGAGCAGAGGAACGTCCGCTGTTGGAAGCCGTTACAAAGCAACGTGACTGACACTAGTCTTTGTGAGATAATGATTTGTGAAATGTAGTCACAAGTTGTAAAAATTGTCCGGTAAACACGATCACCCTTCTATAGTCACTCAATCACGTTACAATATCAAGTTTTAAGAAAATTCGATTAGCAGTTCTCAAATTACAGCATCTGGAACAAGAGACGAACACACGTGGTGAATGCATACAGTAGGAGCAACTCTGCAGCTACTCGCGTTGGACACGTTGAAAATTCGATATTTTTATAATGGCAAAATTGCTTATTACTTACAGGTGTACAGTGTTACTGAATTAGATGTGAAAAATGTATTTTGTAGTCATATATTTACTTTATTTCGTAAAGCTACCCTTGTAACAGGCCGTGGAGGCCCATAGGGTTGTCAGACGTCAAGGCTCCCGTATTTTCTAGATAATCGGCTCACAGATGGCTGTGAAGTTATCAGCCTTATGCTCCGGCTGCCCTTTACCCCCCAGAAAGATTCGTGGTACTCATCTCTGTTAGAAGCTGAGTCGACTCCAGGGCCATAGTGCGGCTGGAAGGATTAGGTCAATTGAAAAAAAGAATTCACCTCATCGGGAATCGAACCAGCGACTTCCGGCTTCTAGCATAGTTACTCATCCAACTACGCTACCGCGTGCCCCTAAACGCTATATAAAAACTTGCATACAAAAAATAACGCAGTCCTGTAATGTGGCGTCCATCCATGCAAACAAAACTATCACTCCTTCANCCTCATCGGGAATCGAACCAGCGACTTCCGGCTTGTAGCATAATGCCTCATCCAACTACGCTACCGCGTGCCCCTAAACGCTATATAAAAACTTGCATACAAAAATAACGCAGTCCTGTAATGTGGCGTCCATCCATGCAAACAAAACTATCACTCCTTCACTGCATGAACAAAGAAACCTCGAAACCTGTGACCACATGAAAAGTGATGATTAAAGATAATTCTGTGATGAGTACAAATTGGTTTACAATTCTCACAGAATCTCTGAGCGAAAGTTTTCTTTCCAACCCGTCTGTCTCACCTGGCTGTGCTTTTAATTTGGTTCTGTCCTCTCAGAAAATAAGTAAAATTACACTCGTGGGATCTTCAGCATTTTCCTCGTATACAGGCTCCACTCTGAGCTCTGAACTCTCTATGGACCTATAACATTTCATTGATTTGCCCCCAGGGCTAAAAAAAATAATCCCAAAATATTTCCTGGAATGCATTGAAAATTCAACGGAAAAATGTGGCAAGCCCCACTTCTAGTCACAGTTTCCCCTGATAACCCTCCTATTGACCCAACACTTACACATCACAGTCCTTGCGGGACACTGAAATCACAATTTCACTGAATATTCACGTTGTAAACCCGAAATGTCATGGAAAGATAGCTTCATAAAATAAACAAAAAATAAACGACTAGAGGTCCTCTTACTGATTAAGGTCGACGATGTAATACCGACTGAGACACTGCGATACATTCCTGTCATCTTCTGGTCCCGTAGTAACTAAATGACAAATGGCCACGCCATAGCTCAAGCGGTTGGTCGCTGGCTTCCCACTGCGGCGGCCCGCGTTCGATCCCTGGTCTTGTCAAGTGGGATTTGGATTTGTGGTGGACAAAGTGGCTCTGGGGCAGGTTTTCTCCGAGAACTTCGGTTTCCCCTGCCAATCTTCATTCCACCAAATTCTCCATCATCATAATCACCCGGGGTAGGCTACAATAGGCCAATCAGTGGCCGCCATGCCCAGTGGACCAATTTGGACTCCACCCCCCACTAAGCGAATTAAATTAAACTAAATGACCTTAAGTTTCCGGTTTAATTCCCACCCCCCCAAAAAGAAAAAACAGCATAACGGCAACCAACGATCGTTACGACAAACACTGCCTGGAAGAATTGTGAGGTCCATCTACCCTACGAATCAGGGTAAGTAAGGTAACGTAAAAGTAACGTAAAAGTAAAGTTGTCCCTGTGCTTAGTTAAGCAGCACACCATATAGGCGTATGGGGGAATGGATGTTTACCTCCATCAATTTCGTTCTCGACACTAGATGGAGGTGAGTGGTCAGCTTTGCGCTCCATGTCTTCACTCTTGGGGAAAGAGCCCCCGGTGCCCATTGTATAGGAGGCTTGGTGGGCCCCAGACCAGGTCTGGACGCTGTTGAGTAGAGTATATAACCAATGGCGTATAAATACTGGAACTGAATTGAAAATAGAATCTAATAACTTTGTAACGACGTCATCAAAGTCTGCGTCACGAGAGACCATCGTCCTGGGGGTACACACAGTATAGGACTATCAGATTCCCAGTACCGCCTCAAAAACTATCACGTGGTCCTCGAAACACAACAGTTCCGCAGCCATTTTCTTTTATCGCCCTGCCATAAGGTAAGGTGGCTCCGGCATCCATGTGACTAGCACCATCTTTTGAGAAAATATCGCACTAAACGCCATCCTTTACATTTCGGTTCAATTTCTTTAAAAAATATCCGTAGATAAACTCTATTAAAATGTGTTTCGACTGAGTGTTTTGCAGGCAGCGTGCTCTGGCCAACAAGAAATTAAATTGAAAAAGAAAGGGACACGAACAAAATAAACGTCCTGAGCATGATATGGATTGGGGTCCTCAGTTTGAGTCTTCCTGTCCCAAAGGCATAAACCTTGTGGTTCATTTCCTCTCTGTCAAAACGGCACGAGAGCTCACCGGAAAGGCTTACAGTGCGAGGATTTGTATAGAACCCGATATAGGCTAAAGCTATGCCTTCGTACTCTATTCAGAACGTGGGGTAGTGAATACAAGCCGAAATGTGCCACACAACCCCTTGCCATATCGTTACCCCTCTGTGCCCTGAAATTTGTCTAAATAAAACAAATTAAAAATGCACTATAAAGCCGCTTATAATCGGCTGTCAACCTGATCAGAGAGGGAGAAACGTAGGAAATTGTACATCTTCCTGTTGCTGGCCCTGAACACAAGGACTGCAGAAGATAAAGCTGTTTGTAACGAAAAGAAGAATAGGCGACAAGCGAGGAAGGATAATCCAGTTACATCAATAAGTTCTGGGAAGAACTATTCGCCTACTTTCCTTCGNGACATAGGAAATTGTACATCTTCCTGTTGCTGGCCCTGAACACAAGAACTACAGAAGATAAAGCTGTTGTAACGAAGAGAAGAATAGGCGACAAGCGAGGAAGGATAATCCATTTACATCAATAAGTTCTGGGAAGAACTATTCGCCTACTTTCCTTCGATACAACACGGACCACATAGAAAACGACGGGTCTATTGTTGGGTGCTTAGTCGTTTCCACGGTAACGTTTTACCGAGCAGTTGCCTAGCGACGGTAGGGGGATAGACATCGAGATACACTGACAAATTTCAGTGATTTATGTAACACGGCGTTCAGATTGGCACAGATGTTATGTATACATACCAAATTTTGTAAAGATTCGTTCAAGCATTCAAAAGTTGATAGGGGGATACACAGACACATATAGGCAGGAAAGTGACTGCATAAGTATACTTTAGGAAAGTGTTTTAGCATGTAGACCCGTTGCTAGGCAACGACCGCGAAATAGTCAATATTGCAACAGCCGTTGCTAAGTAATGGCTATGTAAATAATGACAGCTGCTATTTAATGGCTGAGTAACGATCATGTGGGCACTTCAACAGACACGAACGCAGCAATTGCACTGCAACAGAGGAATTGTGTTTTCTGTGCGGTTCTTGTCAAAAAGTTATAAGCAGGACGAACTAGTCTGGTGAGTTAGGGTGAAGTTGGTCAATGAACGGCTGAGGTTCAGTCGTTGTGAGCTGTTGTTGTGAGAATCTGGTTGCTGAGGCAACCCAGAGTAAAGGAAACGTCCGCCGTTAGAAGCTGCTACTAAGCAACGGCTAGTGAAGACATGACTGTGAACACTAATATGTGTGTAACAGTGTATCAAACTATGTAATGAATCTGGTTATCAATCCAAACCCCGTCTATAATCACTAAAATCACGTGACAATATTAAAACTAAAGACTGCTGAGTGAATGAGATTAGTTTGCTGCTGTTTGGTTTCGACTGAGGACACGGTGCTGAGTACATGTTACACTGTACTACTGAGACTGTTCTGTAACTTAATGAAGTTTTGTTGAGTTTGCGAGTTCTGGTAAACAGTTGCTCCAGATGCATATTTGTGGAGGCTGCTGTAAACAGAGATGTGACGTAACAGCGCTGGGTTGTATGTACCGTGACGTAAGTATTGTTCGAATTATTATACGAATGATGAGCCTATGGTGAGAAGCAGACGCAGAGAGGTAACGCTGTAGACTCTTATTCGAGTGGTGTTTGGTTCGAGTATCGGCCGGGACACTGGTCATCCTCACTGAATTCTTTTATCGTGGTTTCCCTCAGACGCTGCACATAAATGCCTCGATAATATATCGAACACACCATTACTTTTTTCTTTCAAATCCATTCGAGCTCATTATATGCAGTCACGTGATTGACTAGTCACTGGGTTAATTGGTAATTGGATTTATTGGACACTTTATCACATAACTCGTGACTACACAATATAAATCACTATCTCACACACACACACACTTGTGTCCAAAGTCATGTCTTCACTAGCCGTAGCTTGGTAACGGCTTCCAATGGCGGACGCTCCTTTTCCTCTAATTTCTAGAACCATCATGGCCGCAACTGCCAGTTTCTGTCCTACAGACTATCTCTCGACTGACTGTCAAAGTCAAAATTATGTTACGATCGGTCAGTCAGCCAGTCTGTCTTGGTGTCAAGCCTCATATGGGACTCACGACCACCGTCAGTTTTAGGTTTGTTGATGTGGGGCGTCATCTCTGACGAGAGGACTGGTCTGTCGTTTACAATTGCGGCTGGCCCTCGCCAGCGCAGTTATTCTCAGGTCCGAGTCCCACGGGACTCATGACCACATTTTACTTTCTCAGATTCGAGACTCCCTCAACCTGGAGGGCCAGGTCCCCGTATTTATGTCCCCCAGGAACAGGGTGGCCCAGTTATACCTCCAGGCACTGAGTTCCTTTATCGTCGCCTCCCACGACTCGCAAGGCTACAGTGGAGGTATTCGAACCCGCCTCCACGCGGAGATGACTGTCCAGTCCAGTAAATTGCTGCTGACTCTAGCCAGTACAGTAATTCTTGGTTTCGGGCCCCGTCGGGACTCATGACCATATTCTTTTTCCCCTACTGTGACCTTTACGTGTTCGGAAATTGGGCCTCCTTTTGGATGATTGTCAGAATCAGAGGTGCTTTACGACTGGCAGTTTGCCGCCAATCAGTTCGTCTTCCCGCCAAGCCCCTTGAGACTCAAGACTATAAATTTTCTAACTGAATCCTTGCGGTCACAGTCCTTATGTGACTTCCTCTCTGACGAGAAGATGGGTTTGTCTCTTATAAATACGCTTCGCCTTTGTCAAGTGTAGGTATCGCGCATATAGCGCAGACCTGCGTGGTTATGGGGACTGCCCTTTGTTCTCTGGAAGCCCGATAAACGCGATAATTTGGAACGAAGAATCTCTCGTGGTGTTCGAGATGTGTTTCTGAGAGCAGAGCCACGTCTATATGTAAGTCTTGCATCTGGTTACTGAGCTCACAGCGCCGCCCCCAAATGCCAGTTGCATTAAACGTTATGACTTTGAGAAGTCCGTGAAGTCAAGCAGCCATTTTGTTTCATTGTAATGTCCATTATTTTGTCTTTTTTTCTGACACGGCTTCACTGAAATCTGTTATGATCTGTTGCACTACAGTGGTGACTATTAACATGTCACTTTCAGACGAATTTGGAGCCTGTACTGATAGACCTGTCCTCTGAACTTCCTGTTGTGGCAGATGCTGCTGCACTCTTTCCCAATCTGTCTGCGGTGCCTGTGGTTGCTGGTGTTGTCTTGACGCAGTGCAGCTGCGTAGGACTGCTCTGGTGAGGTGAACTTAGAGAAGAACGTCCTCCAGAGGATCCCTTGGGAGCTCGCTATGCTCTTCTCCTTTGCAGTTCTCCTTTCGCATGGCTGCAGCCTAGGTATGATGCAGGATGACGTTTCTCTCCTACTACTAGCGTGCAATTGCAGCAACTCATCGTAGATTCTGTATTCGTCTTTCGGAGCATTCCCTATGCGAGTGGCCACCACCACACCACGAACATCGAAGGGGTTGCTTACAGGTGACCCAGAAATGGCCAAATTTGGCAGTTGTAGCACTGCGTAAGGCCAGTCTAAGCTCTGTATAACTCTACCTTGACGATGATATGATTAAGGCTATTCAGCTTGAATGTCTCTTGAGATTGTAGCTGCTCCTCGTTATATAGTCTCGGCACGGACCCCAGAGAAGACACCGCTTCCAACAGTTCCTCCATTGTTGTATGAACACTTTGTTTAGCTATGGCTCTGGTATTGTTGCGTACTTCAGAAGCTGTTGCTTAGCAACGGACGTGTTTTTAGAGCCGTTCCAAAGCATGATGACCTTCTGCAGATATTCCACGTTACTGATCATTCGACCATTCGGCGCCATGCAGTCCGGATAATGTTGGCGGCGTAGTACAACCCTCAAATTTAAACTTTTATGACAGGAGTCTCCTTAGAATTTAATGAAAACCAAGAAGCCATACGTGTTTACTTTGCTTGGACATTGGAAGCTTCAACAAGGAGGAAGGTCGTCTAGTAGCTAACCCAGTTTCAATTACCGTGCACGACAAAGTCCCTGACAGGAAAGAATCATTCGATTTTGTAGGGAAGAAGAAATAAAAGACGAAGAAGATATTTTTATGTTTCTTTTGTTGGCAATACTGTGCGTCTCCCTCCATTGCGAACCTAATAATTCCGGTGACTTCATGGTAACCAGCCAACTGTTGACTTGCTTCGCGAGGGACATCTGACGGGAGGATCATGAAACTCGTGTTGTGACGTAATATAATATGTTTGCTGGATTGTAACTTTGCTCCCTCCATTCTTCTGTTGTTTCCTTCCTCTTACTTTCTTCCTGCCATATATTTTGTTCCTACTCCTTAATCCACTGAAATACCAAATCTCTCTTTGACACATTTATGGGTTTTTATGTATTGCCACGTTCTAACCTCATCTGTTCCAAGGTAAGCCATGTGATTCTACCATCCTGACATTTGTGTGGACGGGCTGACGGAATCCACTAAAAACCTCATTCATGACAGGGATATAGAGTGCTTTATTGAGTTTTCTCGTTGAATTCCTCAGTCTTCTATTTCCCGCCGGTATGCAGCCCAGCAGCTCCTGAATACAAGTCTAGACGGGATATAGACTGCATGACTGATGATTATTTAGTTTTTCTTCAGTGTCCGTGGACAAATTTCGGAACCGTACTTCGATTCGTCCACGACCACTTCCGCATAAATCTTTTTCAGTTCAGCGTTCACCTGTCATCCGAAAATTTGTCGCTGTACAGTGGAACCACTGACAAAAACAAACTCCGTGGATTGAGTCCACAAGCGAACTATACCGACCGAGAGACCGTCGCCTGTCGACGAAGTTAGTGCCAACTTTTGCGGATAGAGGATGTCGCATGGTCAGCGCAACGAATTCCCATGGCCGTTACTTTCGGTTCTCTAGACCGGAACCGCGCTTCTATGGCCTAGTTGTCAGAGTTCTTGGCTACAGATACAGAGGCCCTTGGTTCGATTCCCGGAGCTACCAGATTTTCTGAGAAGCAGTGGGTCTGGAACAGGGTCCACTTAACCTCGTGAGGAAAATTGAGGAGCCATTTCAAGGAACGAATGATAGTGTTGTAAAATAAAGTATCTTATGTCTCGAAGAAAGTTGTCTTCTGGGTTTAGGCACCGTGTATTCTTCGTNCATTTCAAGGAACGAATGACAATGTTGTAAAATAAACAGAAAAATAAAGTAGCTTATATCTCGTTAGCAAAGTCTCCTCAACAACCTGCATCTTACTAGAAAAGGTCGCTGAAATGTCAACATGAAATTGTTGACCGCAAAATTGGAGGTAGAAGAGTTTCTAAGCACGTGGGACATTTGATGTCAATAAACTTGATCGTAACACCGAACATCAATAAAGCGGCAGGCACTTCACTTCGGTACCACACAAACACACAAACTTTGGGCGAGCTTCGTGCTCCTTGGGAATGCTCAGTACATCGAAACACTGACAACTGAAGCATACTTGTGCAGTGCTCGCTCTCGCGACCCTTTTCCGCAGATTATGCTTAGAGTAGCAACGCAAAAAACAAAACAAACTCCGTGGCCTTTAGTCCTAAAGCGAACTATACCGAGCGAGCGACCGCCGCTTGTCGGTGAAGTCGGCGCCAAATTTGCGGATAGAGAGTGTCGCGTGGTCAGCGCAACGAATCCCCACGGCCGTTAATCTCGGTTTTCTAGACCGGAGCCGCTATTTCCTTGAAATAGCTCTTCATTTATCCTCACGAGGCTGAGTGGACCCCATTCCAGATTCACTACTTCTCAGAAAATCTGTTAGAGCCGGGAATCGTACTCGGGACCTCTGGATCTGTAGAAAAGGAACTCTGACCACTAGACCACAGAGGCGGTCTACAGTAATTAATTGAAATCTAATATCTCAGAAAATATTCAAATAAGGATAATTTATTTCCGGGATGTGACGCCGTCCAGTTTTTTGAAAGGTATGGTCCTTTCGGGAGATCCGGGACAATGTAGCCGATATGACTGGACGAGGGTTGGGATTTCGAGTCCCTGTAGGGTCAAGAATTTTCTCTTCAGGTCGTCCAGATTGGTACCGGGGCCCACCCAGCCTCCTATCCAATGAGTAACGGGGATTCTTTCCCCGAGGGTAAAGCGGCCGGTGCGTGAAGCTGACCGTTCTCCAACTAGTGACGAGTTCAAGAAAATGTGGATCTATACATCCACCCCACCCCCATACGCCTTCATGGCGTAGTGCTGAATTAGTTAAGCACAGGGAAAACTTTACTTGTTTTTACTTTTTAGTAGCTTTCCCGGCAGATATTCGAAACGGCTATGTACGTTCATAAAACATGCGCCACAGTTTGTGCTAACTTCCTACGTAACATGCCTTTAAAGTGGCCATAACTTACACAATGATATTCTGCGCAACAGACTGTAAATGTGGGTGCCTCTGCTCACTTCAGCTCAGCTGTGATTTATATATCCAATTTCTCGGTGCACTCAGCATGCAAGAGAGATTAATAATAAAATCACTTACATTTTGGATTCGAGGTAAAAACAAGGGTGACTATTTATAGTAAGTTCTTGTGGGTTGTAACAACATATAGTTCAGAGAAAACCCGACGTTTCGGAAGATAATATTGCCTCCAATTTCATGATCGAAAAGTGAGCTAAAGAAAGAAGCTTTTCAGCTTGTCGCTTCAACATTAAAAAAGATAATATTGTCGCGTATCGGGGGTATGATGCGACAAATAAATTCTCGANAGGTGTTCCGTATAATTCTCACAATAAACAAGCCATTAGTTCCCTAAGCAGCATTAACCAGTCGGTTGTTATGGAGATATAGTGAGTGTTTCCTGTGAGGTACGAACTGATTATTTTAAAAAATGTTCAGGAGAAATTCGTGTTTCAAAGGTTAACTAGTATTTCAGTGCTACTGACCTCCCTCTTCAGCGGCAACTGTCACGCAATGTGCGTACGTACTTTGACTGCCACGTTCTGGGGACCGTACAGCTTTGATGTTTAACGGTAGATGGCAGGATTTTAGTAAACTAAACACAAAATTAATTTATGTCTGCGATAAGAGGCAGTATGATAATTTAATACATCATATATTTATATTTTTGAATTACCCACCGAGCAGGCTGATGTAAGGACAACGTTCCAGACTTGTTACCGCGATGTTCTTTGTCCGAATTTCAGGCGAGTGAACCGTTATACTTATTACGCATTTTCGTTGGTTTCCTCAGTCCCTCCAAAATAATGTTGGGATAGTACTTCGACCAGGCAACGAGTACGTAATTCAGTTCCTCTCTAGTTCATTACTTATCAGTAGGGCCCGGATTTTTGAAAATGCATATTTTGAGGGTTTTTGGTCATTATTGCATATTCTAAACGTAAGAGCATATTTCTGCATATATATTTGGGATTAAGGATAATTTCAGTGTTCTCTAACAAAATCGGTTTTGTAAGATTTGAGGCTTTCACGGCGGTGACTATGAAGAAAGCAGTCTTCTGGGATTTGGTACCGTGTATATGTGGTGTTAACCGACGTTTCGGAGGACAGTCTGCTTTTACCGGTTCTCACGGTCTCTTCGCTTGCAGATTTCTTATATTTTTTCTTCTACCCTGAAGATGGAGGCGATACGCTGCTCCGAAACGTCGGTTAACACCACATATACACGNATGTTACTCTTTACTTTAATAGTCTGCATCAAAAAAGTGTTCGTGTTCTGAAAATGCCTAAAGAAAAGTGCAGCAGTAGATATTTAAAAATTCGTTGAATTGAACTCGTTCAGAAAGTAACTTGTTCGCTGAATTCCGCTCCAGGCGAAATTGGAGAGACGATTAAATGCAAGTTAGAAATTGTGTTGAAATCGAAACCAGGACTAAAAAAGATTCAGTCAATTAGTCAGTACTTGAGTGGAAATAGGGTATCTTTGCCAGATGAATGTTCCGAACCTTCGGCGCCAGTGTATAAATACTGTCCAATCACGTCAGTTGATGTACAAAGATCGTTCTCAGCCTATAAACTCATATTGACGGACAACAGACGCAGTTTGTCTCCATAAAACACTGAAAGACTTCCAGTTGCCTATTGTGATGCTACTTCTGCAGTGAATGATACATGTAAATAGGCGAGTCTGAATGAAGTGACCTGTTCGTTAAGTGCATATTGTTTTATTTTTGGTGCAATTTTCCCGCTTTTTAGCGCATAAAGATCCGGGCCCTACTTATCAGTCGTCCTATCATTCGACGTCACTTAAGTAGGATTTGAGGTTCTCATAGCGGTNAGTCATCCTATAGTTCGACGCCCCAAGTAGGATTTAAGGTTCTCATAGCGGTGTGTATGAAGATATTTATATTCTTGGATAGAACCGACGTTTCGGAGAAACACGTCAGAGGCTCTGCTTGCCACCTCCTTTCACGCTGTTTTCTTGCTCAGCTTAATTTTAGACCATGAGAATGGAAACGAAATTTTCCTCCGAAACTTCCGTTGACTTTCAAGGGACTGCATGGTGTTATATCCCAGAGGTAAACTCGACGTCATTTAACCTGAGATAATGACTACAAAGCAGTATCTAAATTTAAGTAGAATATAAGAGTAGGTATTTGAAAAAATTATGAAATCATAATTGAACAGAAGAGTTGATTAATTTTTTTCTTACTTCATGTGTTCTATAATTTAGCTTCACAGTACTTCTTACTTTTAATTAATTAGATTGACATCTTTATGAAAAATGCCGTGGCATAGTGTAGATCTTGTGTGAACCGACGTTTCGGAGGAACATATCGCCTCTAACTTCAAGGTAGAAAAATCCGCGAGCGAGGAACGAGCTACACAATTACAGTACCTCCAACAGGGAATCTCGCTTTTCCATAGGAAATGCGAGATTAAAAAAAAATATTTCGAAATACATGAGTTCATATTTAATTGGATAAATTTGTAGCAATGGAAAAGTTGGTAATTCAAAATTATCTTGTCAGTAATACGTTCTTAGATTATTTAACGACGTTCCTTTGACTCGTGACTTTATATAGAACAAGGACTTGGAAGGAAGCCATCGTTGCATACCAACACTTATCCGCTGGAGAGTCTGAGTAAAAACTATGAAATTCAGCTTCACGCTCCGGCCACTTTATCCCAGGGAAGAAAGCCTCCGATGCCCGTTCAAGAAGAGCCTTAGGCCCTGTATAGACACTGCTGACAAGAGAGGAATCCTTGACGGGAATAGAAATTCGATTCCTCGGTCATGCAGCCCCTAATCTTGTCAATATACGGAGTAACCTATCCCGGCTGTTCCACTTGGGCCGTAATGTATTTCTAATTGAGAATTTTATACTTGAATTTTGTTTATGTATCCGTCGTGATGACGCGGGCTGACATATTGAATTAATATTCATCCCACTTTGTCTGTGTTGTTTGACGAGGGCAAATAAGTGCGCATTATTGACTGTTTCGTTGTTTTGTTCCTGCCTCATTCACGTCGTGTTCCGAGCTTTATGCAATATTAATGCTGATGCCGTACCACTAGTTACCATTCTCGGTTTCGCGTGGGATTATTTTGTTTGTTGCTATAGATAGAAACAATAGCCGAGTAGGAAGTAGGCCAGTATGGAACGAATATGGCTTTCCTGTGGCATAAAACAAAAGAAAACCTAGAGAATCTGTTTTACTGAAATTTTATCGATTTTGAGAATATGAATGGAGATTACTGAAAAAAAAGGTAAAGTTGTTCCTTTGCTTAACTAATTAGACACTAAGCCATGAAGGCGTATGCAGGAGTGGATATGGATCTACATTTTCTTGGCCTCGGCAATAGCTGGTGAGTGGTCAGCTTCACGCCCCTGCCGCCTTAACTCCGGGGAAAGAGGGCTTGGTACCCATTGGATAGAAGGTTGTGTGGGCCCCAAAGTAGTGTGGACGACGTGGAGAAGAGAAAATTTTTATTTTAACGGGACTCGAACTCCGTCTTCTCGGTCGTCCAGCATGTAGCCAGTCGCTATACCGACTGCGATATTATTTTAACACTCACTCTAAATGAAATGTTAAATCTCTTTAATTGATAAGTAAATTGTCTTACCACTGTCTCCTTTCCCTCTTAAAACTCTTTTTTTGTCATATCTTCATTTCTCTCCCATTCCTTCCTCCCTCTCCTTTACGTCAAAACAGTTTCAGTGATATCCATCAAAATATTTTACATATGCTGCAAATTTCAGTTCAACGTATTTTTACACGGTTCGAAATACACCTTACTTTGTGTTAGATAGACCACTTCTGCGTTTCGTTTCCATGGAAAGGGCGTGAAGATGACAAAGAGACAAACTGACAAACATTTCTCTGCTTCAGCAGTACTAATATTTGGGATATAACGCCGTGTAGCCTGTTGAAAGTCAACTGACGTTTCGGAGGAACATATCGCCTCAGGCTCGAATAAGCCGAATCTTGGCTTGTCACCTGATTTCACTCTGGTATCTTGCTAGGCTTAGGATGGAGGCGATGTTCCTCCGAAACGTCGATTGACTTTCAATGGGCTACACGATGTTATATCACGGAATTTAAGTACTTTTCATAATCACCGCTGTGAGGATCTGAAATCCTACATTTCCCTGCTTAGATTAATCATGTAATGAAACAGCATGAAACATGAAATTATATACGGTTATACGGAATGTGGCTCTCATGATAACTAGTCTACACTCTGCGCTACCAAACGGTTACTTACTGAAGGTCCTGTGTAGAAGGTCGGTAGTTTGCCATGGGAAGAAGATCACTGTGCGCTGTTTCTGTGAAGAGCCGTTCAGGGATGCACACGCATCGTAATTAGATTTGGGGTTCTCTCAGCGGTGTACTCCGATGGATAAACATCGACGTTTCGGTTGAATATATTACCTCCATCTTCAGAGTCTAACAGTAAGCCAAGGAACCGACAATGAGAGCTCTACAGCTTGCTTCGTTTATTTTTCGACCCTGAAGGTGGAGGCATTACGGTTCTCTAAAATATGGGCGGAAGACTACCAGACTACACGGAGTCATATCCTAGAAGGCAGTGTTCTTCACAATGTTACCTAGAATGTAATTCCAGCGTGTGATTCTAGTGTGTTACGAATGCGGTGGAAATATGATCGTGCTTTAATATTATCCAAAGTAATCGCTTTGGGGTATTGTTGGAACTGGTTTATAGTATCTAAGTACTTTCAAGGATATGTATGGTATGTATAAAAGTCCTTGAAATTGAAAGATTAGTCCAAACCTCTGTTCCGCCAATATTGAGATGTCTTGTCAGTCTGCCTGCATTACGTGTATTTCCTTGCCTGGGTTTAAACCCTTCGCTTACTAGACTACAGTTGCATGTGGGGGCTATGAAAGCAATACGTGTTTTACAGTGAAACATGGTACCATTTATTGTGTACAAAGTTTAACATTTGAAAAAAAATCTGTCTTCTGGGATATAAAGCCGTGTCATCCGGTAAAAGTCAAACCAAGATTTACAGAAGCATAACGCCTCCACCTACTGCCCGCTTCTTACTGATTTTTTTTTGTCTTCGACGTTGAAAATGAGAGAAATATTTTCTTCTGAAATACCGGTTGACTTTTACCTTGGTAGACATCGTTGTACCTCAGAAGACAGAAATGTTCTTGTTCACTGAACATGAGAAAGTAAAATCGAACAAACCAAGGTTTGTTCACCCCTGTATGTGGCACATGTGCGATATGTGATACGTCTGTGCGAGTTAATAACAAGCGGCAATAAACATGACGTTCCAAAACAAACATGCAGCGCGGCCTCACATTTCTGTGAAGTAATGTGACTCCTAGTCATCAGATCCGTTTCGTAGTTAAAACGTTGCATGAATTTAAATTCGCATTCTTCGGGAAGTTGAACTGCCCATTTCCGTTTACGCCAATCGAACCTTCGAATATTTGACCTAGTTTTTATAAACGAGATTCTGCGTTCCCAGTAATGGGATGTAACTAAAATGACGTCATCAAACCTTATATCAAGTAAGTTTAAGTGGGTTTTTAGCTTCAGTGTTTTTTCTTTAATATTATCACAAATAAATTAATTATTCCGGACGGAGATATATTTGCAACTCATTAGTAAATCTGGCCCTGAAACCAAATTCAGAGGCTGCCAATTTCCGCCTTAGTTTCGAGTTGCATCGGACTCAAATTTCTGACCCCCCCACAACCGCTTGTGTGGATGAGGTTCTCCGTAGTTTACTCCAGTCTCTTAAGCCACTGGAATAGCGCCTCGGTTGGTTGGTCGGTTAAATTGCTGCTGGTCCTCGCCAGCACATTAAATCTTGATTTTGATTCCCGTCGGAATTATAGTCCAAGATTTTTATTCTCTCCTAGACATGTAAGTGTTCAGAAGTGGGGCCCCTTTTCGACGAGGGGATCAATATTCTTCCAGATTCATCAGTCAGATACATTATCCCAACATCTCCACGCTTCACAACAGGAGATTTTCAAAAAGCACCGTTACATATTCCAAAAATCCATACTTAATCGTACTTAACCGAATACACCACATCACATCTCAAATCATAATAGTCACCGCCATGAGACCCGAAGATCTCACTGAGGCTAATTCATCAATACCATGACGTCACAACAGAGGAACTATAATCCGTAACTACACATACGAGCAGCTAACACTTACTTACTCATGGAACTGAGCCCTTCTTGAGCCGCCTATTGTGCAGCTACTCAAGAATTGCCCAGCATTTTATGGAACCCGAAGGCTCATTACCGTGTTCACAAGAGCCCTTCACTGATCCCTATCTTGAGCCAGATTAGTCCAATCCATACCATCCCATCCTATCTCTCAAAGATCAATTTTAATATTGTCCACCGACCTACGCCTTAGTCCTCCCAGTGGTCTCCTTCTTTCTGGCTTTCCCACCGATATCCTATATTCATTCCTTTTCTCCCCCATTCGTGCTATATGCCATGCCCATCTAATCCTCCTTGACTTGATCATTCAAATTATACATGGAGAAGAGTACAAGTTATGAAGCTCCTCATTATGCAGTNACATTATGTAGTTTTTTCAACCTCCTGACACTTCATCCCTCTTCGGTCCAAATATTCTCCTCACCCTGTTCTCAAANAAATGCGTCAGACAGTCTGATAGTCTGATTGAGTCGCAGATACGGTTGTCGCCAAGTGGTCATACCATTCTGCCATCTATTGGCCCACGCCTGAACTGGTCGCAGTTCGAGCGCTGTCTGCGGCAGGGACAGCGTCTCTTCATCATACTGAATTGCAGATGACTCATTCGTTAGAGAAATTAAACACTTCTGTTTCGCGTTTATTTAACGACGCTCTTAGTAGATGAAACTGTAAAACGTCGGGTGGTCGCACGAGAGTGGAAGGCGGAATTCTCTTTTTCCCCGCAAGTTGTTTAATGATGCTTTTATTATCATTACTGTATAAAATCGTATCATAGTGTGATTCTATGCATAAAATATCATGAATTAGAAAGAATTTTGACAAAACCTGTCGTGATCTAATCGCTACAGTATCCCAACATTTTCCTGGTGTGTCTCAGAAAAAACACTAGAAATCCCAAACAGGATAGATATCCCGGCCGGGATTCAAACCGAGCACCATCCTAATACAAGCCTAAAATGTTACCTCTAGACAAGCCTATTCGGTGTCAGCAGGTGTGCGGTATCCCTGGATTTTGAATGAAGCTCTTTGGAACAGAAAGGCAATATGTCACATTTCTGAGGTTGGATTATAATTATGTAAGTATAATCAGCCCATTTTTGGAGGTCTTTGCAAGAGTGAAGGCTTCTGAGATGTGTAGTTGTGTTGATGGGTATCTATATTTCGAGGAAACCTATATACCCATTGACAAAAACGGCCGGAGCGAGAAGCGATTACTTACTTCCTTCTAGTGACGAGGTTAAGGATTTTTGGATCTAAACCTCCACTCCACCATACGTCTAAAAAGAGTGGTATCTGATTAAACACATGGGAAACTTTCCTTTTTGTATACTTAATCCTTTAAAATATGGTAGTAACTACATATACTTCCTGCCCTGATATTCATAAACTTTGAATTCTGCCCAGAGATAATAATTGAATTGCTTCTTATGATTTAACAATAAACATCGATTATTTCCTTAAACAATATTAGTCGATTAGTTTTTGTAATGCAAACGCAGTGTTTTTCCTGTGATGTTCAAATTATTTTTTAAAATTTTATTTAAATGGTCACAATCAAAATGACACTCCCTTCTTGGGAATGTAACCAAATTTTATTTCCAAGTTATGTAATTCACCATAAATTCGGAAAATAAAAATTCCTCTGTCGTTGTCCACAGTGGTTCACAGAATTTAGAACCTAATGTGAATTACTCTTCTTTGTGCATATGTAGTATATAAGAATTCAGTTCGTACCTCACAGGAAACACATTACGAGTACGCCTGCGCTGCAAGTATCAACCGCTTAATAATATTTAGAGGAAAACTCCACAATTACTGTGGCAACAATACGAAAGACACAGACATATACTGTGGGCAGAATGAAGAGTTCTAGTGTGTGGTGGTATGTATAGTAACCACTGGGCTTATGAAGAGTTAATGTATAGGATGCTTCATTTGAAACGTAACCTGAAAAAAACAGTATATGCAAGCTTACACATGACATCAAAATTGTATTAATTCTTTCATCTCTGCAACGGCACGCGTTGCAAAGTCATTAACAGCAGAAAAAGATTTCGATGCAAAGTAACATTTGAGAATGATCACATGTTCTGTTCTTGCATAAACCACGTATGAGATTCTGTTCATCTGACGACAGAAGCAGCCTAGCAACCAGGGTAATATTGACTTAAGTGTCACGAGGAAATCTGGTTCTGATTTCTTGTTTGTGCCGTTATTTGGATAGAATTTTAAATGGAACATTCTGTATAATGGCTCTATTTTGTGGGATCAATAAATGTTTAGAATAGCAACGTGTTTCGGTGTTATATTCGTTAGTGTTCTAGTGTCACATTTGCTCCAGCACTAACTCAACAATTGTAGTGTAAGAGGCGCGGGTTTCCTCTCCGAACTTCCGAGAATTGAAACCGTAATAACTGAAAACGACAGGAGACAAACTAACGCGTGTTCTGATGTGGGGAATCCCATGTGTCAAAGCCTATGTTACCTCGCAAAGTGTGTAGGTTTACATGACGCAGTAATTGTTACATCCACACACAGGTACGATTATTAAAACATGACTTATGACATCTACAGTAGACCCTATTGGCACGGTGTTACTCATCAAGTTTTCTTGAAAACGAATGATGAATGATTCATCGTGCGCTGTTATGATATAATTCTGTTACCTATGAAACTGGTCTAGCGGTAATGCTGTGGACTTGTATTTGGGAGGTACTCCGTTTGAATCTTAGCTGGGATACAGGCTATCCTGACTAATTTTCCTTGTAGTTTTCCCTCAGTCACTTTAGGGAAATTTCGAGATAATGTCTCGATCAGGTCATGAACGCTTCCTTCCAAATACTTTCCTATTCATCAAACATCAAGCATTGCGGTATGGAAAGCGTCGTTGAATAACAAACAAAGGGATCTATTGAATTTTCGATTGAAGTTATCGAGTTTATTCGTGTACATACAGTAAACCATCGCTAATCCGGTTAGAATTAATCTGAATCCTAATATGAAGAAAGCTGTTCACAGTTGTTGTTGTTACTGGAGAGGGTGGGTGATATTCTACCAGTCTCTATACCCTACCGGTACTGGTGCGTGCTATCAGTCCCGACTCAGCCAGCGAGTTCGGCCTCTACTGGCTCAGCGGTATCTCGATGCTTCCCCCATCTACCAGAGGCGTTAGAGACTACTGTTGGGCGGGAAATGTCCTGAATTTGGCTCAGAGGTCCCCTTGAGACATGAGGTTCTTTTACGTGCCGTAAAGCTACGACACGGGACCCACGGCTTAAAGTCCTTCCCGGACTGAATCTTTCCGCCCTTAAAAATTCCACGACCTCCGCCAGGTTTGAACCCGCGTACCTTGAGTCACGAGATGGGAACGTTACCCCTAGACTACGGAGGCCGCTAAGCTGTTCACAGTTGAGTACATACTTTAAAAGACAGATGGAGTTTAGGAGCAAGATGACTTTCAGACTGTGTTGAGGGCAGCTGGAGAGACTGAAACCACGCAAGAGAATATCCAAAGATTGGCTTCAGCTGGATGAAGGAGGCCCTGGATTTCAGCTTCTGACAGAGGAAGAAATTGCTGCAGTGATACTTTTTATTTATTTTCATCAACACTACTTTCACTGTTAAAATTTCCATTTATTTGTATTCTAAGTTTTTTTTTTTGCCTTTTAGAACTATCTTTTACTTCATTAATCCGGATTAGCGAGGGTTTACTTTATTCTCCATAGCAACAGGAGCTGATAGTAGTACTCAGAATTGAAGTAGAATTTGATTGCAGGCTGGGAGGGCCCCAGAGCCGGTCTGAACGCTGTGGAGTAGAGAGAAATATATCTTGTACTACCTGGAATCGAACTCCGGCCGTCCAGCGCTTAGCCCGTTACTATACAGACTGAATCATTGCGGGAACTCCATTTGCTACGCGAAAAATCGATAGAGAGCGCCACCTGGGACGAGGATTCTGATTACGAAGCAGTCAAGTGTTTGTTTAGCACATCTTACGTATAGCAACGGCGATAAGCGAGGTTCTGCTGAACCGGGCTTGGATTCCGCAGCACCGGGCTTCTTCCCTTGCTGTAAATGAATTCATCCGAACATAATCCGCCCGCGAAACGTCAGCCGACTGAATTTAGAACCAAAACTTTCAGATGTTCCACTAACGAATACGGACATCAGCTAGGCAACGGGCTAGAAAACAGAGGAATTTGTCTTCGATTCAGAGAAGGGGGAAGATATCCGGCTCTAAGGCCCAACTATGCAAATGGTACTGGGGGGATTTCTGTATGGTGGTAAAATAGCCGGAACGTGAAGCTGATCATTCACATTCATCCACTGCCGACATGCATGTAGCTAGAGATTTACTCATCCATATGCCTTCATGGCACATAACTTATTAATCTCACGACCAATTTTACCTTACAGATTCACGTTACTATTTATGTAATTGGGGGCACGCGGTAGCGTAGTTGGTTGAGGCACTGTGCTACAAGCCGGAAGGTTGCGGGTTCGATTTCCGATGAGTTCACATGATTTTTCAATTGACCTAATCCTTCCAGCCGCATTATGGCCCTGGGGTCGACTCAGCCTCTAACAGAAATGAGTACCAGGAAGCTTCCTGAGAGTAAAGGGCAGCCGGCGCGTAAGGCTGACAACTTCACCGCCATCTGTGAGCCGATTGTCTAGAAAATGTGGGAGCCTCGACGTCTTAAAACCTATGTGCCTCCACGGTCTGTTACAGGGATAACTTAGCTTTATTTATGTAATTATCCTCTGGTACAGTGGCGTAGCAATAACACTTGATACTTATACTCAGACGGTGCTGGGTTCAATTCTCGGCCAAGACACCGATTATCGTGAGTGAGGTTTTCCTGATTTTCCACATTCGCTCCAGGCAAACTCTTGGATAATACCTCGATTAGGCCACAACCACGTCCAGTCGTCATTCTTCCTACCATCCGACTCTATGTAGTCTACATACAGAGAGCGCTGTAAAATCAGCCACAGAAAATTTCCTGCGTAACATTAAATTACATTTCTTATGAATAAAAATACCGCACGTTCTCTTATACCGGGAAGAGAATAATTTATGGGCCCGTCTGCTTTTCTCGTAGCTTAGCTAACAGGTTTCCCAGAAGAGGTGTGGGGGGGCGTCTGTTTGCTCATAAGTCGACCTGCGCTCTACAGCCCACACGCGTTTTAACTCATTAAGATTTCAGCCTTACGGCTACAGTCGAAATATATCCACACCTGACGTCACATATGAGACAAGACAGACGTAGCTAGAGACGGGATTACGTTGCAACCATTCTTCCTTGGTTTATCCTTCGACCTTGAGCATAGAGGCGATATGTTCCTCCGAAACGTCATGCTTTCTGCGAACTATCTATCTATTCTTGGACCTCGGCAAGTTTTCAGTTCCTTGATATTTTACACGTTCAGTAGGACTCCTTGGACGGGGGATCAGCCCGTCACAATTCAGCCACTTGCACATAGGGGACAAGCGGCCTCCGTAGTCTAGAGGTAACGTTCCCACCTCATGACTAGTGGTACGCGGGTTCAAATACCCGGCGGAGGTCGTCGAATTTTTAAGGGCGGAAAAATTCAGGCAACAAGTCCTCCGGGAGGGACTTTAAGCCATGTGTCCCGTGTCGTAACTTTACGGCACGTAAAAGAACCTCATATCTCCAAAGGAGATCACTGAGCCAAATTCCAGGACGTTTCCCGCCCAACAATAGTCTCTAAGGCCTCTGATAGATGGGGGAAGCATTATAGACACCGCCAAGCAAGTGGCCGAACTCGCTTGCTCAGCGGGACTGATGGTACCCACCTCTATCGGTAGGGTATAGAGACTGGTAGAATATCATAGAGGGAAGCACAATGGACCAATACTGGTCTAAGTGCATGGGGAAACCCACCCTCTCCAATAACTAACTAACTAACATACAGGACAGCACAGACACAGAATGAACGCGCATAGATATCAATGCCTCAAGTGGGATTCGAATACACGATCCCAGTGTTTCGGGCGAAGACAGTTCATACCTTAGACCGCGGGGTCACTGTGTTTGGCTTTCTGCGAACTACTCGTATGCGGCGTTCGAATCCTGAACTCAGACATCTTGTTCTACGTCATTCCTAGTGGTACGGCCACTTAATAACAAGTGACACTGAACAGTCGACATGGTCCCGTAAGGCAATAATAAATAGTAAACATTTATCATTTAAGACATCCAAAGCACTTTGTAAGGAAGATAAAAAACTCAGGTCGATCAATAAGAAATATGATTTATGATTCTGTATATCGTATTTTCTTTACTTCTATACTTTCATACTCCTTTGTAATAGTTTTGCGACAGAATTTATTTTCAAGACAATTTGAACATCTGATGATTTTTTGATGATACTGTATTGAATCTGACAGATTCTTTGATGGCGACTTTGTACTTCTCGATTATATGTATCGATATATCTTTCATGACACAGCTGTCATCTCGATATCACAAGCTGGCCACCTTATGTTAGGAAATATATCGATACTTGGAACAGAAATGGATAGGAACCGTGCTTACTACATGCATCACTTACTTCAACATTATTGAATTCTTGCATTCTGCCCACACAGTGTATCTGTGTGTTCCGTATGGTTCTCACAGTAAACAGCGACTGTTTCCCTAAACAGCATTGACCGGTTGGGCTCTGTAGCGGAGACAATGTGTTCTCTGTGAGGTACGGCCTAAATTGCTATATATTCTGCCCACACAGTATATCTGTATGTTCCGTATGGTTCTCACAATAAACAGCGACTGTTTCCCTAAACAGCATTAACAGGTTGGGCTCTGTAGCGGAGACGTAATGTGTTTTCTGTGAGGTACGGACTGAATTGCTATATATTTTGCCCACGCAGTGTATCTGTGTGTTCCGTATGGTTCTCATAATAAACAGCGACTGTTTCCCTAAACAGAATTAACCGGTTGGGCTCTGTAGCGGAGACGTAATGTGTTTCCTGTGAGGTACGGACTGAATTGCTATATATTTTGCCCACGTAGTGTATCTGTGTGTTCCGTATGGTTCTCACAATAAACAGCAACTGTTTTCCTAAACAGCATTAGGAAGTAATTTGAGTTCCCTATAGAGGACACACAACCCCACATACCACCCACAGACAGTACTTGTATTTTCATTGTTTCTACACACATCTGTGCACTTAAAGCACGCAGGAAGTAATAAAACGGAAGACGCTATAACATCTAATGTTTTTCTTGCTATGCAGACCCATAATGCAATCTGGGTTGTAAAATAGTGGCAAGTGCTGGACGCCTCAGAGTCGGCCAGGACTCCGACTGGCCCAAGTTTCTTCACGATCTTCTTTTAGTATCTCAGGAAAATGCCTTGGTAGTGCTTTAAATGAAGCTACAATCACTTCCTCTCGGATCCTTACTAATTGCGTGCTCGTAATTCATTGTCATTAGATAAAACACAGTCTGGCATATTAACAGTGTAGCTAAGTAGTGTACAAATAAAGGTGAAAAAGGTAAAGCTGTCCCTGTGCTTAACTAATTAAGCACTGCGCCGTTAAGGTGTATGGGGAATTGGGTGTATACAGCCACATTTTCTTGATCTCTGCACTAGCTGGAGCTGGGTGATCAGCTTCACGCCCCGGCCGCCTTACCCCTGAGGAAATAGCCTTCGGTAACCATTGGATAGGAGGTTCGGTGGACCGCATAGCCGGTCTGGATGACGTGGAGAACATAACATTCTTGACTCTACCGGGACTCGAACTCCGAGACCTCGGTCGTCCATCCGGTAGCCATTCATTGTACCGACTACTCTGTCTCGACTCTCAAATAAAGTACAAGTAATGATATTAATTAAACCATTTTGTCTGGTAGTGTGTATCAGTGTTTCGGAAGCAAGTACTGTCACCACCTTCAGTTACTAGATTATATTTCATCATAATCCTAAAGACCACAATATAAATATTACATGATTATTCTAGGTAAGTTTTCTGTGACGTAAGAACTGAATTTTTAAACATTATTTGCACGAGGAATGGTAACTGTATCACATAACAACGGTAACACGAGACAACGGGAATTGTCTGCAGTCTAACTGCAATTTTCAGTGCATTTGCCATGAGGCATCAATATTGGCTCCAACATGAATAGCTTCCCCTGGTTTTTGCAAATCAAAATTTTCAAATAATGTTATTTAGTTGTTATGTTCTGTTTCATTTCAATGCCTTCTTTCATCATATGTTAAATTTTATGTTTCATTAAAGATTCAGTACGTACCTCACAGGAAACACCTCCCATCTTCATTACAAAGACCAGCCAATCAGTAGCTGTTTATTGTGAGAATATATGAAACACGATTAAAAACATTGTGCGGGAACAAGTTAGGGTTTTTTTTATGTGTTACATGCAGTAGCCACTGCACTTTGAAGGACTAATACGCGATGCAGGTCCTGCAGGACTGTTTGTCTGGTTAAACCTTTCATCATGAGCTCGCTTCGTCATAACATACTTGCACAACCCCCTCTATCCATTTTGTTTCTTCCTTTTCTATTTCGCCCCAGCCACGTTATTGGAAATACGAACAAAGGACTTCCGGAAGCCGTCTCTTAGGAACTGCGGCCATGTATCCGAGATACCGGGGACTATACATAATAGCCAGTCTAAAACAGAACAAGCAACAAACCCTTCGGTCGAGAATGGCGAATATTGTCGATAGAACAGCTCTCTGAAATTGCAATTAAGATGGGAGTGGGGGAAACTAGGTGAACCACTTCACTCACTCACTCACTCCTTGAGTCTAAGGTCATCTGCAAACCGCAAACGTCCAGTTTCCTCTCTCTTATTTCATTTTTGCCTCCATGCTATCATTTTCAGTTCTCGTAAATCATTCTCTACATCTTTCAGCCATGTCAATCTATGCCTTCCCATGTTTCTTCTACTTTTGGGCCTTACTTCCAAAAACCCCTTAGGCATCCTTGTTTGTTCTATTTTAATCAAGTGTCCCTGTCACTCCTATCGTGTCCTTTTCATATCCTTTGTCAGGTCATGGATTTCACATAATTCCCTCGGTGCTTGTGTAGTTTTATTATTATTATATTTAAACTGCAAATAGGTGTTTACCTGGCGGCAGTGATACTACAGTAAGACACAACATACAAACAACACATATCACACAAAACTACACAACCAATAAAGGACACGCTACACACAATGAATACAATGCAAATACAATTACAACTACAACAGAATTACAAACCAAAAGTCAAAAAAGTTTTTTCTCTTGTAAAAGGGGTCGGGTTAGCTCAGTATAGTGACATGCTACAGGCTGGATGGCCGGGGATTTCCATTCCCGGCAGAGGCAAGAAATTTTCTTCTACTCCCCACACCCCAGGCCGGCTCTATGGCCTACCCAACCTCCTATCCAAGTGTACCGAGGGCTGTTTCGCCGGAAGTAAAGCGGCCGGGGCGTGAAGCTGACTGCTGACCTCCATCTAACGCCGAAGTCAAGAATATTGGAGCTGTACCTCCACTCATACATCTTCATGACGTAGTTGTTACGTCACTGAACGCAGGAACGAATTTCTCTTCCTTTATAGCACGCATCCTGTTACATAATGGGACAGTCTACACAAAAAAAAAACAAAATAGATACAGTACTATTGTATCAACATTTGTTTATTGGCTGTTGACGCTACATGTTTCGACCCTTATGTTGAGTCATCATCAAGCGTATAACAATACCAGTATTAGTTCTTGTATTGCTTCTTAATTCAATGTGGATTCATGTCGTGTTCTAATGAGTTTTATATACATAATTTGAATTTACAGTTAAAACTTGATATTTAGACGGCAAAATTTAAATTAAAATTGTAAAGAAATTGAGATATTTATAATAGGCACATTATTTAGTTTTTCCTTGTAAATCATTAAGCATTCAAACTACAGAGAAATACAGGTTGAGGAACTTTTCGCTTAGTGGGGAGTGGAGTCCAGCTGGGTCCACTCGGCACGGTGGCCATTGATTAGCCTATTGTACCTGCCCCGGGTGATTGTGATGATGGAGAATTTGGTGGAATGAAGATTGGCAGGGGAAACCGAAGTACTCGGAGAAAACCCGTCCCAGCGCCAATTTGTCCACCACAAATCCCACTTGACAGACCCCGGGATCGAACCCGGGCCTCCGCTGTGTGAAGCCAGCGACTAACCGCTTGAGCTATGGCGCGGCCTTTAGGAACTTAATGAAGTCCATATATATGATGAGGTTAGCTCAGTTGGTATAGTGACTACAATACGGAGTGGACGACAGAGCAATCGGAGTCGGTTTCCTTGTTGGGCAGAAATTTTCTGTCCTGCACAGCATCTAGACCGACACTAGGGCCACTCCAGCATCCTGTCCTGGGGGTACAGAGACTATTTCGCCTTGGAAGAGGAGGGAGGCCACGTCTACTGACGAGGTTAAGAATGCATAAACTTGCACAACCCCATACTTACTCATGGAGCGGTACTTAATTAAGCACAGGGAGAACTTTGAATTAGTATGTATTGTACAATAAGCTAATCCTAAACACGCACAGTAAGTAACGATTTGCCCGTCACGGTAGCTGAGTGGTCTAAGGCATGTACTGTCTTCGTTCGCTTGGAAACCGGGATCGTGGGTTCGAATCCCACTCAGGGCATGGATGTTTAGTTTGTGTGTGTGCGTTTTTCTGTGTTTGTGTATAGGTAGAGGCCTTGCGACGATCTGATCACCCGCCCAAGAAGTCCTACTGAATGTGTAAGATCTAGAAAAACCGAAGTGAAACGGAGAGCTTCATGGAGGTAGGCCTAGGTCCACTGAGGCTGTAGTGCCAAGGGGGAAAAAATGTAACTATTTAATATGTAACTGATGGTGGCTCTATGCTACAAGACGGAAGGTGGCGGTTCGAGTCCCGATGAGTTGATTTTTTTTTTTCAATTTACTTAATCCTTCCAGCCGCACTATGGCCCTGGGGTCGACTCAGCCTCTAACAGAAATGACTACCAGGAATCTTCCTGGGGGTAAAGGACGGCAGGCGCGTAAGGCTGACAACTTCACTGCCATCTGTGAACCGATTGTCTTGGAAATGTGGGAGCCTCGACCCTATGGGTCTCCACGGCCTGTTTCAGGGATAGCTTTACCCTTATGTAACTGATATTAACCAAAATGAAATTGTAGAATTTGAGGTTCTAACAAAAGTGGTTACTAACACTTCTGTCCTATATGTAGCTCCTTGCCACATGCTGGTTCCTGGCTCGGCTTAACCTTTGAACCTGAAGATAGAGCTGATATGTTCCTCTGAAACGTCGGATCACTTTCACGGCGTTATATCTCAAAAGACAAAACTCTTCCAAATGAAATTATTAGATACAATTTATTACACATACATCAATGTGTAATTTAATCGAAATCTAGTAAGCAGTTTCGCAGAGGAAATATGCGGACGGACATGTGGACAAATATGATTTGTCCGTTGCATGATAATCACACGTAGAAGGAACACAGAAATACTCGGAATAATTATCGGTAGGGGAAAGGTAAGAAACAGCCCATGCATGGATCTCGTATACTACGTAATGGAATAGGGAGTCATTACCTGGCATTCCCCTACCACCCACTGCCTTACTGTATTAATAGACAGACTTCGATTACAATGCGCTCATGACGTCACGACAATTCATTACCTACCTTGAACTGCAACAACAGACCCCGCCTGCATTGTTGTATAATATGCAGCCCGCGCTACAAACTGCTTTTGTTGAAGATCTGATGCACATTTCGTAACCGATCGTGGTTAATATTACCGGTACCTTTGGAAAAAAAATATGTAAACTAATGTTATCTCTGCATGACAGATTCAGGTCACTTTCGCTCGTTTCTTGCTTGTTTTACAATTCTACCTTGAAGATGGAGGCTTTATATTCCTCCGAAATATCAGGTAGTGTACGAGTTACACAGCGATACAATCCAGAACAGTATTTTTCCTTGTTTTTAGTATAAACGATTGACTCACATTCGTCCCCACTTTTAGCCTTGAGTGTGTGTGGGGGGGATAAGTTAAAATTAACCCCGGGCTTCATTAAATAAGCACCAAGCCATGAAAACGCATAAAAAATAGAGGTATAGCTCCACCATTCTTGGTTTCAGCACTAGATGGATATTAATGGTCAGCTTCACGCCCCGGCCGCTTTACCCCCTGAAAATGATACAGATTCTATAGGAGGCTGGTTGGGCTCCAGAGTCGGTTTGGAGACACTGCGCAGAGGAGAGAAACCACTTGCGCCTTCCGGGGATCGAATATTCTCAAAGGATCTTCTGGTAAGGTAAATCCTGGACTTAATTAATTAAGCAGCACACCATAAAGTTGGAGGTATAGCTCTGTTACTCTTAACCCCTCCACTAGATTGTGCGTGTTGAAGCGATATCACTTTGCAACAATGTCTAGTCTAAATAGCTTCGGGTTGCAGGATTTTTTTTCACTTACTTTACTTAATCCGTTCCTCTTATACGCTACGGTGTCGAGGTTGTTTTTTAATTTTGATCATTTTACACACATTAGGACTCCTTAGATGAGTGATCAGCCCTCCACAAGGCATTTACCTAAACACAGGACAACATAAACACAGAATAAACACACACACATACCAAACATCCATGCCTTGTGTGGGATTCGAACCCACGATACCGGCTTCCGAGCGAGCGAAGACAGTTCATGCCTTAGACCGCCGGGCTACCGTGACCGGTTCTAGGATAACTGATGTATAACAATTTGGAAAGACTTTCGAAGGGAAGAGTAGTGGTCTAATTGGATCAGAGATAGTTCAGTCGGTATAGCGACTGGCTATGGGCTGGACGACCGCGAGGTCGGAGTTCGAGTCCCGGTAAGATCAAAAATTTTCTCTTCTCCATGTAGTCCAGACCGGCTCTGGAGACCACCAATCGTCATATCCAATGAGTATCGGGGGCTCTTTCCCCAGGGTAAAGCGGCCGGGGCGTGAAGCTGACCATTCAGCTCCAGCTAGTGCCGAGTTCAAGAAAATCTAGATCCATACATCCCATACGCCTTCATGACGTAGTGCTTAATTAGTTAAGCACAAGGACAACTTTGCTTTTTTACCCAGCTGCGGTGTTATTCTGCTATTCGCCTATAAGAACTGACGAATACCACGAAAATCCTCAGTAAGGATACCCAGCGTGAGTAGAACACAAACCATGCACCACTACACCATTTTCCTAGATGTTATCCTTGCAAAAAACTTGTTCCTTCCTGGAGTGTGCAGGTACACGTGACGTCAGCCCTGCAATAGGATTAGTTAAGTGCGCCGGAGCTCAAAGGTAATCCGGATTAGAGGGGTTTACATTTCGCTCGCAAAAGAAGCTAAAAGGGGTTAGGTGTGTAATGTGCTTCGGGTAACTGCACACAGTGCGGTCGCTATAGTTACCGATACTTGGCAGTGCCTGGTCTCTTCTGAAGGAAAGATACTACCTGGGAGACCTAGACGTAGATAAGGGGATATTATTGGAATGGATTTTAAGGTTGTGAACATGTGAACTGAATGCGTCTTTGAAGAAAGCAGTCTTCTGGGATTTGGCACCGTGTATATGTGGTGTTAACCGACCGGTTCTCACGGTCTCTTCCCTTGCAGAATTCTTATATTTTTTCTTCTACCCTGAAGATGGAGGCGATACGTTCCTCCTAAACGTCGGTTAACACCACATATACACGGTGCCAAATCCCAGAAGACTGCTTTCTTCAAAGACGCATTCAGTTCACATGTTCACAANGCGTCTTGTTCTGGAGTGACTACAGGGGGAGGTTCTGTTGAACACGGTAATGAGTCTTCGGGTTCTGAGAAGGGAGGAGAAGTGAGCCGATGAGCGACTGTTAGCTTCACAGGAAGAACTTAGCTGAATGCAGTTGGTTTCTTTGTTTCATCATTTCTTTCCCTTTTTGATTCTTTCTTCCTTCCTCTTTCTAGTTTCTCTTGCTTCTTTCTCTCTCTCTCTATTTATTTATTTATTCATTCATTCATTCACTACAGCAGTTCTCAGGCAGCTAAACTGAGCCTTCTGCCCCAGAGTTCGAGGTTCAATCCCTTTTGGCTTTACGTGAAATTCCTGGTAGAGGAAGTGACCTGTGCCAGTTTCTACGGTTTCCCCTGCTAACCACCATTCTACTGTTGCTCCGTAGTCATCCACCGGCCCCTTTACTTGTGCCATAGCCCTGACCAGGCAGCACAGTATTAGACCCTAGGTCTTGTGTTGGGCGCTTGACCTCTGACCCATCAGTTGGCTGGTTACGGGGTCAAAATGTTTGGTTTTAAGTTCTCTCAGCGGTGACTGCTAAGAGTCCATTTTATTGGATTTAACACAGTGTATTCTGCTAAAATTCATCGGACGTTTCGGTAGAACATTGTCGAAGAGTAAGCCAATCTGTTTCTGAATTATTAAGTAGATTATTTTTCGACTCTTAAGCCGAAAGCCACGGGGGCACGCTGTAGCGTAGTTAGTTGAGGTACTATGCTACAAACCGGAAGGTCGCGGATTCAATTCCCGACGAGGTCATTGGATTTTTCAATTGATCTAATCCTTCCAGCCGCTCTATAGTCCTGGGGTCGACTCAGCCTCTAACAGAAATGAGTACCAGGAATTAAATACTTTCCTGGGGAGTAAAGCGCGGTCGGCGTGTAAAGCTGACAACCTCACTGCCATCTGACTGTCTAGAAAATGTGGGAGCCTCGCCGTCTCACAAACCTACGGGCCTGCACGGCCTGGTACAGGGATAGATTTAATTTTCACCTTACCTTTTTTAATTGAAAGCCACATGTTCCTCCGAAACGTCAGTAGGCTACTGCCGGACTGCACGACGTTTTAATAAAGAAGACAGAATTATTTACAGAGTAAATCTATTCACTGCTGTTTCCTGCCGCCCTGTGTTTCCACGATGCGAGTGTACAAGCACGTACACACAGCCACAATTATCCTCACCGGCCCCTTGAGGCGGGGGGGCTCATATTATAGTCACCGAAATTTTGGGGTGGTGTGGCGAGGGGAGTGTTTCACAGACAAGAGTCAGACAAATGAACACCTCTCTGTCTGTACACATGGGGCACAGGCTGGGTGTAACAGTGACACACGTAGCTTTATTTTCGAAATTCTTGATATAATAACCACATTTCTCCATATTTTATATGGAGGAATGTAGCTCGGTACTCAGTTCGCTGTCTGTGTCTCCCTAACTACTTGGTTAGTTTATTTGATCCTGAAGATGGAAACAGTAAATTCCCTCGAAACGTTTGAACTTGTACTAATACTCCATCATATTATACAAGGCAATGTTCTTCATGTTCACTGTTGCGAGAACCTCAGATGTTACCTATACAAACATGTCCACTTCTGCAATTTTTCCCCGAGTCATGTAATTTTCGAAAATGTGGAAGAGACTCGAATTTCAGAGACGAAGAGAACGTTTGGGCCCAAGGATCGGCAGCATCTCCAAGGTGGAGAAATTTGTGCAAAGATGAAATTTATTAAAACAGATAACCTTCTTTCCAACAGCTACCGGAGGGGATTTCCTTCACGGATAAATGTGCGGAGAGCGTAAAGCTGGCCACTCACCTTCACCTAGTGCCGAAATGCATATATATATATATATATAATATAACAAAATTTTCAAGAGCACAAATTTTATAATGTCATATTATTATACAGGGTGTCCCAGGAGGAATGGACCAAACTTCGGGAGGGTGTTCCTTATGTTAAAGTATTCCGATATAACCCAAAACACCTATGTCCAAAGTTGAACGGTTACGGAGATAATGGCCCGAGAAAAGTGTGGTCTTCTTGCAGGTCCACGCACTGTGGACAGTCAGCTGTGACTGTTATCTGTTTGTACTTGAGTGTGGTGATGTCACACTAGCCGTGATCTCATGCGCAACCTACCAAAGCCTACAGATTACGTTGCGGCGGGGTCGTGAATGGGTGGTAAATTAGTTGTGTGATGAGTTGCTGAAATGCCTCTTGTGTTTTCACACGTGGAATATTGTGATATGCATTTTGTGTGTGGATTTTGCGGTCGCAATGCACGTGCTGCTGTTGAAGAATACCAAAGGCGTTTTCCCGATCGAAGGATTCCATCTCGAAGTGTATTTACGCGAATTCACCAGACATTGCGTGATACTGGTTCTCTTGCAAGTGTTTCTGTGCACTCTGAAAGGCAGGATGTACGAATGATAGACACACGAGAGCACATTCTTGATATTGTTCAGTGAAGTCCGCGTCTATCACTCGTAGAATCGCCTCTCGCATCGGCGTATCACGTATTCAGGTGTGGCAAACTTTACATCATGAAGAGTTATTCTTACCATGATCAAATGGTACAACATCTGGAACCAGGCGACCATGTACAGCGTATGGATTTGTGCCACTGGATAAAAAGTTCATCCCGAACTGTTAAGCGTCATTTTATTCAGTGATGAGGCGTCTTTTACCCTGGATGGTGTAAATAATTTACGAAATGTGCATACGTGGTTCCATAATAATCCACATGAGATAATGGAAACGAAATTCCAAAAGAGATTTCCTGTGAATGTACGTTTACAGTTATGTGGTCGGGTTATAGCGCAGCCATATTACGTCATCGCTCGCCAGTCATGTGTCATGTATAGTGCTTGGAAACCTAAGGACAATTATGACATGGCGAGCGAGTATTTCGTACTTCAATTTTATGGCTTTCCGTCACTCACAAGTTAGTTTGATGTTACGTATATTATTAACATTACAGAATCCACATATTCCTGCCAATTTTAATATGTATTTTGTAATCAACAAGTGTGTAACACCGGTCAAAGTTTGACACTTCTCTGGCCATTATCTCCGTAACCGTTCAACTTTGGACATAGGTGTTTTGGGTTGTATCGGCATACTTTAACATAAGGAACACCCTCTCGAAGTTTGGTCCATTCCTCCTGGGACACTCTGTATAATTAATGTGTGAAGAATAAAGGAAAAAGTGGAAATAAGCGGTCGTAGCATATTTTGAAAGTATTTCCCCGGCATTCGCCTGGAGGGACTGAGGAAAATCACTTAAATTCTCAGTCAGAATAATTGGTGTATCGACCGAGATTCGAATCTGGAACAAACCAATGCAAGCCACAAGCATTAACGCCTGAGTAAATTGGTGCGGAAGTTAAGACTTATACCTCTATTGTACCACACGTCTTCGTTGCGTGATACTTAAGTATGCGATGCTGCTTTACATGTAATTTTATTAATGTAGGAGTAAATGAAACCAGAAGCGGGGACAAGATGTCAGAAAATCAGGTGTAATTCTCTCGGCATTATGACTCCCATGCAAATTGAAGGTACGCAAACTTGTATCTGTGCTTAACATACGTAGGCCATGAAAACGTACAGGGGAGTGAATGTATTGAATAACATATTCTTTATCTGAGCACTGGATGAAGGTGAGTAGTCAGCTTCAAGCCCCGGCCGCTTTACCCCTAAGGAAAAAACCTCCTGTACTCATTGGATAGGAGACTGTGTGGGCCTCAGAGCCGGTCTTGACAACTTGGATAGAAGAAAAATCTTGTCCTTAAAAAAAGTAAGTAAAAAAGGTAAAGGTATCCCTGTAACAGAGAGTGAAGGCCCGTAGGGTTGTGAAAAGTTGAGGTTCCCATATTTTCTAGACAATCGGTTCAAAGATGGCGGCAATACTGTCAGCCCTACACGCCGGCCGCCCCTTTACCCCCAAGAATATTCCTGATACTCATTTCTGTTAGAGGCTGAGTGGACCCCAGGGCGAAAGTGCGGTTGGAAGGTTTAGGTCAATTGAAAAAATCCAATGACCTCATCGGGACTTGAACCCGCGACCTTCCGGCTTTTAGCATAGTGCCTCAACCAACTACGCTACCGCGTTCCCCCTAAATCCTGTCCTTAGCGAAACAAAGTGAAATATTCGAGTGGTTGCTTGTGATTGGAATGGACCAAACAAGGATTTCTAAGACATTTTCTTTAAGACAGGCGGTAAGAGAAAAGTGGGAAGGCCCAGACTTATAAACCTGGAAGATGCAGAGAATGATATACGAGAGCTGAAAATTACGACTTGGGGGGGGGGGAAGACAAATAATAGAGAAAGAGGCATTGGTGTTTTAGAGGACTGCAGAGACAAGACGAAAGTATAACGTAGCCCCGAAATTTCTTTCCTGGGCCCATACAGAGCATTCATCATTTCTGCATATTCAGCAGTTTCAGATGTTGTGACACGCGGTTTAGAAGGGGAGTGGCCTTGAGTATAAGCCCTTATTCAAATAACAAGCCACATAATCCTGCATTACTTTCACAATACCAAGCCTGTACGATCAAATGCTAATTAAACTCACAGCGACTGTGAAATTAGCTGCCTGCTGATTACGAGGACAGGGGACACTTGGTGTGTACTGGCGTCTGATTTCACTGCTTTAATCATGTCCGTGTCGACAACAAACGCAATATACAGTAAAGAACAATTTTAAAAAAATGGGCAAAAACGTTCCATATACTTTTCTCATGCGTACCTTAAGAACCACAGCCCTCTACAAAACTACAATATATTTCCGTAAAATTATGGGTTTTAATTGGTACAATTATTTGTTTCGAGAAAATTTATATTTTTGTTTGGGGCGCTAGAGGGTGTAATGTTATTTTCCTGAAGATACGACATATGCAGTTTTGTTTCAGAGTCTCCATAAAAAAAGGGATAAAATTATTCCTGTAACAGGCCGTGGAGGCAGAATAATGACAAGAAAGGAATTAGGCTGTGAAAAGAAGACTCCATGCGTGATTGAAGCGACTGTGATAAATCCGTTGCCAGGATACGACTAGTAATGACGGAGAATCCTAGTGCGTGCGTAAGGTTGAACTGCAAAGTGTGTAGATCAGCGATAGCGCTGTGTTGTCTCTATTTTCGAGTCATGTGTATAAAGTAAAGGTATCCCTGCAACAGGCCGTGAAGGCCCATAAGGTCGTGAAACGTCGAGGCTCCCACATTTTCTAGAAATCGGCTCAAAGATGGCAGCAGGGTTGTCAGCCTTACACACCGGCCGCCCTTTACCCCCAAGAATATTTCTGGTACTCATTTCTGTTAGAGGCTGAGTCTACCCCAGGGACATAGTGTGGCTGGAAGGATTAGGTAAATTGGAAAAAATTCAATTACCTCATAGGGATTCGATCCCGCGATCTCCCGGCTTGTAGCATATTGCCTCAACAAACTACGCTACCACGTGCCACCCGAAGACTGTCTATAAGGTGTCAATAAATGCAGTCAGCCAATCCAGAACCCGTCTTATAAGTCACGCATCCCTTCTACACGTAACAGTATGCATGTATGCATGTGCCCCTCGCTAGCACCTGAACGGTTGGGAAGAGTTTAATCATTATAGGTCGGTGCGTGGTGAAATAGAGAATTTTAGCTTCACAGACAAGGGCCTTTAACAGAGGCCCACAAAAGAAAATGACGATTTTCTCGAATACTCTGAATATTTTGATGAAATTTCATTACTTTATGGAGACTCACTGACGTACTCCGTAGCGTATTCTACAAGCCGGAAGGTCGCGGGTTCGATTCCTGATGAGATCATTGGATATAATCCTTCCAGCAGCACTGTGGCCCTGGGGTCGACTCAGCCTCTAACAGAAATGAGTACCAGGAATCTTCCTGGGGGTAAAGGGCGGCAGGCGCGTAACGCTGACAAACATACAGCCATCTGGCAGTACTAAGCACTGACGTACTGAGTGACGCCGTGTAGTCTGGAAGAAGCTCGTCTCCATTCTCATCTTCAGAGCAGAAGAAAAGCCAAGCAGCAAGGAGAGTTATGTTGCTTGCTTTCCTTATTCTTCGACCGTGAATATTGGGGCAATATATTTGCCTCAGACGTCGGTAATGAACCAGACTATACGGCGTCACATCCCAGAAAATAATATTCCGCATAGTCACCTCTGTGAGAACCATAAATATAACATATATATATATATAATTGATCGTTTAACGACTAATGGTCACCGGTGAAATTACTTGACAAGTTTATCAACTATCAGCTTGTATGAGATTCAACGTTTTCAAGGATTTATCATTTTGATTGTGGTCTTCTGAATTAGATACCGTGCACAGTGGTATGTGAATACCACACAAGGAATGTTACAGCCCTATACCCTGGTAGATGATTACTACCGTTTCGGAGGAATATACTGCCTCCGTTTTCAGGGTAGCCGTGAAGCCTAGAATCCCCTGTAGTCTGGTATGTGGGTATCAAAATTTTGAAAGAATATGCCTCCTCTATCTTCAGGATATCCCTGAAAATTGTGCCTCAGATTCAAGAAATTTCTGAAGTCTTGTAGTCCCTGTAGCCTGCTAGATGAATACCAACGTTTCGAAGGAATATATTGTATCTATCTTCAGGATATTCTCGAAGTCTGGTAGGTGGGTAGGTAGAAGATTACAGTTCGAATCTTAATCTCCGAAAATAACTCAAATGCCTTAAAAATTCTTGAATTCACTTATTCCGTTGTTGCTCGGAGGCGCTGTAAGCAGACTTGTTCCGTGCCTCGGGAATATTCTGGGATTAAAATTGATCCGGCATGAAAACTCTACTCACAGCCGCGGATTGACAGCAGAGACTGGAGAGCCAGAGAGACAGAGAGACAGAGACAGAGAGAGGAACGCCTTCGCCATCCCGGGAGAAAAAATTCCTGGTCCTCGTCCGCCTTTGTTCACCTCCGACCTCCGCAGAAGAAGCCAAGACCCTTCTCAAAGTAAGCATGAAAATTTCCGCCCTTTAACTTTTAAAAGAAGCTGTGGTAACTCTGTATACCGCTTCCTTTAACGTTAAGTAAATATATATCCGTTCGAATACGAGCGTTTCGCTGAGTTTCCCTGAATGGTAGCATGTATTACTTACTCATGGAGCTGAGCCCTTCTGGAGGAGCCGGCAATTCTGCAGCTACTCAAGAATCTCCCAGCATTTTATGGAACCCAAAGGTTCATCACCGTGTTCACAAGAACCCTCCACTGGTCCCTATGCTGAGCCACATCAATCCAATCCATAACATCCCATCCTATCTCTCTAAGATCCATTTTAATATTGTCCACCCATCTACTCCTTGGTCTTCACAGTGGTCTCTTTCCTTCTAGCTTTCCCACCAATATCCTATTATCATGTATTTCTTGTGGATATTCACGACTCTGTCAGTATGCACAATATAGATACAGTATCGATTTTAGGATAATTTACGAATTATGAATTATAAAGGATTAGGAGGGAAGCCATCATAGCCTCAGGCGCTTTTCCATCATTTTCCTGGAGGAACTAAGGGGAAAACATGAAAAGTCAGGATAGTCGGTGTCTTGGCAGGGATTCGAACTGATAACTTTCCGAATAAAATTCTACAACACCGCCACGCCGAGATAGAATATATTCATGCTGGATTTAAGGATATCACAGCCATGCTACAAGCCAGGAAGTTCGTTGGTTCGATTCCCGATGAAGTCATTCGATTTTTTAATTTACCTAATCTTTCTAGCCGGACTATGGTCCTGGGGTCGGCTCGGCCTTTGACAGTATGGGTATCAGGTATCTTCCTGGGGGTAAAGGGCGGCTGGATCGTAAGGTTGACAACGACATCACCATCTATGAGCCGATTGTCTAGAAGATGTGGGAGCCTCGACGTCTCAGAACCGTGTGGGCCTTCAGGGCCTGTTACAGGGATAGCTTTACCTTTTTACCTTTACTAAGACCATCGTAAAATAATCAGAAGAGAGGATACATGCTAATAGGTAGATACCAACATTTCGGAGGGATATGTTGTGCCTGTCTTCAGGGTAAGAGAGGCTGAAGGTAGCAGGTTGAAGGGAAGTGTTAGTGCCTACCTAACCTACTATAAGATGCCGTATCCCAAGAGACGACACTAAAGAATAAATTACTGTTGTAGGGTTGTGCTCTGCAAGAGTTCTGTTGAGATATAAAGTGGGAAGCAAATAGAAAGTAGAGCGGTTAAAGTGAAATGCTTTCTCCATCACGAAGCACTAGATTTCTACACTACGAACCTATTCCTTCCAAATCCTTTCCAATTCATTACCATCCAACGTTATACAGTTCCAATACTGAAAGCATACAAGCAAAAGAAAGAGCGAGCTTTACGTATCACTACAAAGCACTCTCCATTCTTTAAATGCTGATAGTTTAATCTTATAAAGAAATTCTTCTAAATAATATATTGCAATTCAGTCCGTACCTCACAGGAAACACATTACGTCTCCGCTACGGAGCCCAACCGGTTAATGCTGTTTAGGGAAACAGTCGCTGTTTATTGTGAGAACCATACGGAACATACAGATACACTGTGTGGGCAGAATATATAGCAATTCAGCCCGTACCTCACAGGAAACACATTACGTCTCCGCTACAGAGCCCAACCGGTTAATGCTGTTTAGGGAAACAGTCGCGGTTTATTGTGAGAACCATACAGAACTCACAGATACACTGCGTGGGCAGAATATATAGCAATTCAGTCCTTACCTCACAGGAAACACAGTACGTCTCCGCTACAGAGCCCAACCGGTTAATGCTGTTTAGGGAAACAGTCGCTGTTTATTGTGAGAACCATACGGAACATACAGATACACTGTGTGGGCAGAATATATAGCAATTCAGTCCGTACCTCACAGGAAACACATTACGTCTCCGCTACAGAGCCCAACCGGTTAATGCTGTTTAGGGAAACAGTCGCTGTTTATTGTGAGAACCATACAGAACTCACAGATACACTCTGTGGGCAGAATGTCTATCTATAGCTCTATAGTCCTTTTGTTGGACCTTGGCCGCTCTTTCACTTTCTTCATCCTATACACAGTCGGTAGGACACTTTGGATGGGGGATCGGCCCGTCACGAGGACGCTACCTTCACACAGAATAAACGCATACAGACATCCATGGCTGGAGTGGGATTCGAACGCACGACCCCAGTGTTAGAGCATTGGAAGGCAGTTTATACCTCAGGCCGTGCGGCCACTGTGATTGTTATGGGAAGAGTATATGTATAGATTGTATTATGTTTTGCACATGCTCAGTGAAGTGGTTAACTGGTAAAATTAGCAGCAATATCTTTATAGAGCACATACTAATCCTTACATCTGTTAACACATGACAAGCTACACTCGATGGAATTCTGCTTTTTGTGTATTTTATGTACGGGCAGTTGTGTTTCGTTAACTAAAGAAACCTCTTGACACTTGGGCTCCCGAATTTTCTTGTTCAGAAAACCTAGCGATGTTAAGAAGCTGAGAAAGTTCAAGAGAAATAAGTTTACCAACATATAGAATAACCTACTTCCTGCTGCTGATAAAGTTACAAAAGAATAAATTCGGCTCAGAATGTCATTTTAATACAAGAGTGTTCTAAAGGCCTGTGGGCCACGCAATACACAGCAGAAAATAACTTTCGTTGTGGCAGAACATCCCCGACAGAAAGAGTTCACTTTGCAACACAATAACTGAATTCGCAGCGAAATCCTCAACTGCTCTTGGCCCTCAGCCAGAGCGGGAAGGTTATACGAAGTGGCTGGGTCTTGAAGAGCGCCATCTTCTGGCAAGAGGCGCCGTGTACTCACTCCCACTTTATTCAGGAAAACATCGACTCCATGCTCAGGGTTAAAGCCAAGCAAGGCGGGGATCGCGTTGCTTGGCTTACGCTACAGCCCTGAAGATGAGAGCAGCTTGTATCTCCGAAATTCCAGTACTATTGCCCATATGCACATAGACCAAACACTGAAGAACAGAATAAACAGACATTTTAATGCTTTCACTTTTAATATTATTATTCCCTTCTTCCTTAAGCATAGATTGGGATTTTGGTCTTGCTCCGATATAAAACTGGGGAGCCGGGATATCTCTGTCGGCATAGTAACTGGCTACGGGCTGGAAGACAGAGGAGTTGGATTTCGAGTCCCTGGGGGGGCAAGAATTTTCTCTTCTTCACGTCGTCCAGACCGACACTGGGGCCCACCCAGACTCCTAGCCAATAGGTACCTAGGGCTCTTTCCGCGGTGGGGGTTAAAGCGGCTGGGGCGTGAAGCTGACCACTCACATGTAACTAGTGTCGAGGTCAGGAAAATGCGGAGCTATACATCCGTTCCCCCATCCACCTTCTTGGGGTAGTGCTTAATTAGTTGAGCATAGGGATTCATCTTTTAACCGATTTAAAATTAATTATAATGTGTTAATAAGGTTAATGTATTTGTGTTGCAGAGCTTTCGTGCGCATCCTGTGTGTTTGTTGTCCTCGACGCATGCGCAGACGTTACCAACCAGCGCTACGCTCAAAACCCAGCCAGGTGAGGTACTAATATCTGGTTACTTTATAATTAGTGATAGGAGGTTGTGGGTTTGGGCAACACAATCTTAACGCTCATATATCAAGATTTGCAATTAAGGACCGACCGAACAGCGGGCGGGGTGGAGAGGGGATTACTGACAGCAGTGTGTTCTATACGAAATTTGTCTAATTATTAACCCTCTAACGCATGAAAAAATGACAGAGAGAGAAGATTGGGTGGAGGGGGAATAGCGGGAGACAGGAGACATTTCCCGTTTTGAAGGTTCCCAGACAAGTGTCCACTTCTTCCGGTATAGGTGCGTTACAGGGTAAAGCGTTGAGAAGTGAAGGAGGTAAAGCGATAGAACGTGGGCGGGTTTTTATGAGTAGTGAAAGGAAGTTGAACAAAACCTTTACTGCGTTCTATCGGGATTTTACACTAAAATTAGGAGGGCTGCATTTGAAATGTGCCGTGTCACATGGAATTTGGGTATAATCTCTAGGACTGAGAAAAACCATGAAAATTCTTAACCTATGCGGGCTAGTCGTAGGAACGTCTAACTTCCAGACAGCAGTCCTGTATTTAAACAGAAAATTCCTAACGTTCTGGCTGTTAAAATTCATCTAAACAATATCTAAAGTTTCAGTTCCTACCTCACAGGAAACACAGTCTATCACAATCCGAAGACAAATTTTTTAACATTGTATTGGAGCATAATCGCTGTTCGAAGTGGTCGGTCTATGGGTAGGGCAAATATATACTGGCCCCCATCAGCACAGTCAATCTTGGTTTCGGGTCCTGTTGGGACCGATGACCTCGTTTTTGTACTTTTCAGTACTTCCACTTCTTTTGAAATGGAGCCTCGTCTTCGAGAGGTGGGTCTGACTACTGCTGGTCACTCCGCCTCGCCTGGGAGTGACTCGACATCACGCGCACGCGCGCACACCCACCCACACACACACCACCCCTTTACTCTCACACTACCCACACACATGCTGGAATCATGCAGCACAGACAAATACAAGTACACCGTGTGGGGAAAATGCAGAAGTTTTCAATGTTAAGGCACGTGGCAAGCGCGTGTAAGTTTAACCTTAAGTTTAAAGACCGTTAATCCTAACGCCTGTCACTGAACTCAATCCCAAGCTAGTTTCAACCACCTTTCATCCTCGCAAATAGCTTTCGTGAGTCTCATATTAATGTTATGTCCCTTTTTCTCCCTGGTCTTAAAACTGAATTTTTCTATGGAATTTTCATCGCGGAAATTCTGTATACATTCTTTTTCTCAGATATTCTAGCCCCATATCCATCCGGCTTGTCGTAACTTTCTCTGTTTCATTATCCCTGCAGTACCAGATAATATAAAGCTATCCCTCTAACAGGCCGTGGAGGCCCATAAGGTTGTAAGACGTCGAGGCTCCTACATTTCCTAGGCATTCGGCTCACAGATGGCGGTGAGATTGCCAGACACACGCTCCGGCCGCCCTTTACCCCCCCAGGAAGATTCCCAGTACTCATTTCTTTTAGAGGCTGAGTTGATCCCAGGGCCATAGTGCGGCTGGAAGGATTAGGTCAATTGAAAAATCCAATGACCTCATCGGGAATCCAAACTGCGACCTTCCGGCTTATAGCAGAGTGCCTCAACCAACTGCGCCACCGCATATACACGCACTATATACCAAAATGTTCCTCTTTATGTAATATCCTAAGTTGCTCACCTCCTTCTTCGTAATACCCGGGCATTTTCCTTGCCACTTTGTTTTAAGGGACTTCTGACTTAAGCTCCCAGATCAGGTCATGGGGGATTTATGGTGGACAAAGTAGTACTGGGGCAGGTTTCCTCTGATTAGTTGTTTCCCCTGCCAATTCTCATTCTAAGAACTGCTCCATATTCATGCTCTATACAGTGTTGATGCTGAGAGAATTCAGAATGGCTGAGTTTTCGGGTTTTGTCCACCGGCCGGTATTCTAGAAAAAAACAATATTTCGGAAACTGGAGGGGGGGAGACATTTACAGAGTATGTGTCTTTCCCCCGCCTCACCTGAGAAAGGAAAAAGATCCAGTTTCCGAAACATTCTGTTTTCTAGCTTCTAGCATAGAAGGCGATGGACAAGTCCAAAAACCAACAATTATGAGTGTCATACAGCATCGTCAGAACCCTTCAGTCTACTGAGAACGTCGCTCAATACCCAACCTACGTATCACAGTGGGAGCTCGCGGTAGCGTAGTTGGTTGACGCACTATGCTACAAGCCGGAAGGTCGCGGGTTCAAACCCCGATGAGGTCATTTGATTTTTTTTTTCAATTTACCTAATCCTTCCAGCCGCACTATGGCCCTGGGGTCGACTCAGTCTGTAACAGAAATGAGTACCAGGAATATTCCTGGGAGTAAAGGGCGGCCGGCGTATAGGGCTGGCAACCTTACCGCCATCTGTGAGCCGATTGTTTAGAGAAAATGTGGGAGCCTCGACGTCTCACTACCACAAGGGCCTCCACGGCCTGTTACAGGGATACCTTTACTTATTTTTTTACGTATCACAGTAAGATATCTGTGCAGAGTCATGCAAAGGAAGTGTACATTGAAGCAGACTGGAGAGTTCTGCTTTTTGAGATGCTACATCGTGGAACCCATGGAAATCTGCGAAGGTTCCTGACGGACATATCGCCTCCGTCTTCAGGGTCGAAGGTTGAACCAAGCAAATGTAGACAGCAAACAGATGTCTGTCAACTTTCACAGGACTTCATGGAGTTATACCTCAGAATACAGGACCCCTCAGAGCCCCCAGTGTGATGGGGTTACCTAAAATATCCTTACGAAAGAAAATTCCTCTGAGTTCAACGAGATTCCGTGTATTGCAATATTTGTTCCCTTCGTGGGTTGAAAATGGGAACTACTTACTTTCTAATGATGACGCGTCGCACAAGTTTAGTGTGGGTGGTCGCACTGCGAGGGCGAGGAGACAGTCTGTCTGTTAAGCTCCTACAGTGGACTGTGTCCTGCAGACTGCCTCTTGACAAATGAGCGGTTTCACCATCTGGATCACCTCTCCATATCGCGTCTCAGCTGCGAGACACAACATCCCTTGTCATTTCTCCCACACAAGTTCACCATTACAGAAACTCAGCCCATTAAATAAATGACAGAACCTTGATATAATAAGTCGGCAGAAATGTATATTTCCGGGCAGGTGCTGCAGCATTCATATCCCGTGGTGGTGAGACGAACTACATATATCTTAGTGTAGTTGTATCTCTTCCCAACACTTGACAGGGGTCAGAAAGTCGAATAACTGACAGTTCACGAGTTGCAGCTCAGTGATTTAGTTGTGTTTAACTGCTGTCACGTTTTTTAGCAACGGAACAATGAACTCAGTGGTTTTAGTCCGCAAGCAAACTATACCGACCGAGCGACCGCCGCTTGTCGGCGAAGTTAGTGGCGTTTTCTGAGGATAGAGGGTGTCACGTGGTCAGCGCAACGGATCCCAACGGCTGTTAATCTCGGTTTTCTAGACCGGAATGGAGCAATGAATGATTAGTAAATTTTGCTTTAAACTGGGAAAAACGCCAATAGAAAATTGTGAAATAACGCAAACTGTCTGTGGTGATTAAGCCTCAAGTCGTAGCAGTGAAGTTGAATTGTTTAAAACGATTCAAAAATGGGCGTGAGTATCTTCAGAACGATCCAAGTATCGAGCGTCCTTCAACCCCTCGAAATGCAGACACAATCGCAAAGGTCCGTGAAATGGTGACATGGATCGTCAATGGCCTCTCAGATTGATGGAGGATGAAGTAAACATTAATAAAGTTATGTTCTCCATGAAGATTTATAGATGTGCGCAGAGTTCGTCGCGCACAGACTCAAGGGCGAGCAGAAGCAACGGAGACTCACATCACGCCAAGGCTCCATCCAGACGTGTCAATAAGATCCACTCAAGGGCGAGCAGAAGCAACGGAGACTCATATCACGCCAAGGCTCCATCCAGACGTGTCAATAGGATCCACTCAAGGACGAGCAGAAGCAACGGAGACTCACATCATGCCAAGGCTCCATCCAGACGTGTCAATAGGATCCACTCAAGGGCGAGCAGAAGCAACGGAGACTCATATCACGCCAAGGCTCCATCCAGACGTGTCAATAGGATCCACTCAAGGGCAAGCAGAAGCAACGTAGACTCAATATCACTCCAAGCCTCCATCCATACGTGTCAAGAAGATCCACATTTTCTTGACTATATTTTCCCTTTCCTTAGGCGAACACTGACCTCAAAGGTATGAGATTTCAGGATGTTGAAGACAGTGAGTAAAACGTGACGGCTGTAATAGAACGCTGTTCCTTTTTAGGCATTTGCTGACTTTTTCGAAAAAAATTTTAAACGATTCAGTAAATGTATTAAAACTGGCGGAGATTTCTTTGAATATAAATAACACAATATTTTATTTACTTGTAATTGTTATTTATTCTTTTACACCAGTCCTGGAACTATATTTCCAAACAACATATAACACCGGTATTACATTTGAGTCAACGAAAGAATGAACACAGCTTCTATGAATGAGAAGAAAATGTTTGGCCCTGCCAATATTCGAACTCCAATTTCCCAGTCGTTCAAACCACAGCCTACTGACTAACCTGACCCGAGTTCCAGTTTGTCTTTGTTTATTTAACGACGTCGAGAGTAACAGTATATAACCCCTTATACTCGTGAATAATGAATAATAATAATATACTATCAGACGCATCTCTGCTCTCATATACTCAAGAGTTCCCTGATTGACTTTGTGTTATTTAAACACTACAATAACTTGTGGGCCGGTCACGGTAGCCGTGTGGTCTAAAGCAGGAAGTGTCTTCATTCGCTCGGATGCTGCAATCGTGGGTTCGAATCCCAATCGATGCATGGATATTTGATGTGTTTATTCTTTTGTTCTGTGTTTGTGTTGTCCTGTGTGTAGGTAGCGGCCTTACGATTGGCTGATCCCCCATCCAAGGAATCCTACCGTCTGAATGGGTTGGAAGAGCCAGCGAAAAAAAATCGTGAAACAGTAAATCGTTTTATGATATGAAATGATGATAATTGTTTTCTCAAGGATAGAGAAGGAGGCTGCCGTAGCTTAATCAAAAATATTATATAAAATAAGGATTATATACTTCGAAAATAGCTCGACATTTCGGAGTAACTTATAACCGTTATTTCCAGGGTCGAAGAATAAGTTAAACTGAGCTCAGAATGTCATTTCCGTCTGCTGGTGTCTTATTTATTTACTCCGAAACGTCGGACTCTCTCCAACACAGGGTGTGGTAACTGTAATGATTACGTCACGGTCTGCATCGCTGTGTGATGACGACACACAACCAAAGACGCTTCAGACTCACAGTAAGTGCAGATATTAGCGTCGGCGCCCGTGAGTTAATTGTTGACGGAGCGCCGCAAGTTTGGCGCGAAGCGTCTGCAGTGAGGGCGTCCTGGTAATTGGGTGCCAAGTCCTTCAATCCAGAGATCGATGGTCCGCCATTTGTATTTAAAGGTCGCGAGGTCGCCATAAATTAATATTCATTGTGGAGTGTGCGTCGATGCGTTTCTGCAAGGCCCCAGATTCCGCTGTCGAGTTGACGATGATGGAACTTGAGGATCACATCTCTCCACTGAATCACAATTTCGCCCCTTATTAGGAACGAAATCTGGTCTGAATAATACACAGAAAGTCTGCTTCTTATAGAAAACATGACATCTACATATCTCTTTGGAGCCGGGACGGCTCAGTCGGTATAGCGACAGGATACTGGCTGCACTGCCGAAGGGTCGGAGTTAGATCCCCGGTACAGGTAAGGATTTTTTCTTCTACACGTAGTCCAGACCGGCTCTGGGGTCCACACAGCTTCCTACCCAAACTGTATCAGTGGCTCTTTCCCCTGGGATAAAGCGGCCGAGGCGTGATGCTGACAACTCACCTCCAACTAGTTCCGAGGTCAAGAAAACGTGGATCTATACATCCATTCCCCCATACGTCTTCATGGTGTAGTGCTTAATTACTTAAGCACAGGGACAATTTTACCTTTACCTATATATATATATATTAGGTTGGTTATTTAATGACGCTGCCAGTATCGAGGTTGTATAGTGTCGATGATAGAATAATTAATAAATGTGTAGCAGGTTGTGGAATGAGAATTTGCAGGGGGGACTGAAGCACTCTGAGAAAACCCTCCCCAGTGCCACTTCGTCCAGCACAAATCTTACATGTAAAGGTAAAGTATGGTAAAGCTATCCCTGTAAGAGGCCGTGAAGGCCCATAGGGTTGTGAGATGTCGAGGCTCCCACATTTTCTAGACAGTAGGCTCACAGATGGCGGTGAGGTTGTCAGCCTTGTGTGCCGGCCTTCCTTTGCCCCCAGGAAGATCCCTGGTACTCATTTCTGTTAGAGGCTGGAAGAGTTAGGTAAATTGAAAAAAGAAATCCACCTCATCGGGACACGAACACCCGACCTTCCGACTTGTAGCATTGTGCCTCAGCCAAATACGCTACCTGACTTAAACTACGGCGCAGAGGTAGCAGGGGTCCATATGTTACGAAGTCAGTTCGAATGATAGGGTTCAGGAAAACGTCCTTCAAATACTGCGACAATCGTATGAAACTAACAAACATTCCCTTTGGACGAAATACCGAGGTGTTTAACGTTAAACGGTGGCGTATATCAGCCTTTCGGAAAGTTTGGATTCGAAGCCCCCTCCCCCCGATATCCTAACACACGTAATTGACAAGAAAATACCGCATTAAATCGCAAATCCACGATTGAATGGAAAAAGTACTTCATATATATATAGAATGTAAGTAAAGCTATCCCTGTACCAGGCCATGAAGGCCCATAGGGTTGTGAGACGTTGAGGTTCCCACATTATCTAGACAATCGGCTCAAAGATGACGGTAAGGTTGTCAGCCTTACGCTCCGGCCGCGCTTTACTCCCGAGGAAAATTATTTAATTAATTCCTGGTACTCATTTCTGTTAGAGGCTGAGTGAATACCAGGGCCATAGTACGGCTGGAAGGATTACGTCAATGGAAAGAAAGCCAATGACCTCATCGGGACTTGAACCTGCGGCCTTCCGGCTTGTAGCATAGCCCGTCAAGCACTACGCTACCGCGTGGGACTTATATATATTATTAAGTTTTTACCGATTAATTTTATAAATTAATAAATTATATTTCAAATATGAATATCGGTGCCTTCTAGGATGCGATGTTGTGTAGCCTGGAAAATAGATACTGTAGTACTGTAGGGTGTAAAGACGTTACCGTGCAGAGACCGCGTGATAAACAAATGTATCAAAACCGTTTCTAGGCAACGGATCTGTAAACACGTTCCCGCAGCAACAGACACGAAAGAAACAATGGTATAGTGTTAGGAACCGTGTTTTCTGCGTGGTTCATGAGTTGTTATAAACAGGACGGTTTGGGGTGACTAATTACTTGCAAGAATTCTCATTTTGGTAGGCCACAAAGAGAAGAATTTATGTGTGATATCGAGAGTGCGTAATTCAGTGAGATTTTTACAGATCCCGTGTTAAAACCGTTACCAGGAAACGGCTATGGAGAAAATAATAGACTGAGGACACTAATGAGTGTGTGTCAGTGATCTGTAAAGTGTAGTCACGAGTCGTGAGTGTGCAAAATGGTCAATAAATCGAGTCACCACCACAAACCCCGTCTACAGTCATCCCTACACGTGACATACCAATAATTTCGTAAGGATGTGCTGTCTTCGTCTTGAAAATAGAAGAGTATATTCTACCCTGAAGTTGGCTGCATCAGTTTTCTCCCCAATGTTAGTAACGATGTACCAGACTACACCGCGTCACAGCTTAGAACAGAGTGATGTTCAGTGACACTGTGGCGAGAACTTTAACTCTCATCTTCGCGTTCCGTAATGAGCTGCTGAGAGACTGTCAGCTTCTCAAGAAGGACTGAGCTTCATGAAGGATGCGTCTCTTTAGTCTGGAAGGAAGATTTCTTCCTTTGAAAACAAAATTTCCCCAGCTCTCTCGAGCATTAGTGAACTAAAACGGGGCAGCTCACACTTTATAAAGATTGCAACCCCCACGCTCACGTCAAGTGCCCTACATAGGAACACCCAACTTGAGATGTTCCTTTCTGGGGCGTGAGCGCCCGCTCCCATCCCTTCTTTTGTCCGTGAGGCCATATAACCCTGAATTTATCTTCCTTACGACAAAGCTTCAACGTTTCTTCCTTCCTTTTGTCTGTCATCAAAATCCAAGTTCATCTTCAGAACGCCGTATAAAAATAGTGATTTGTATTTTTCTCTCTTATTCTTCCATCCGGGGGCACGCGGAGGCGTAGTTAGTTGAGGCACTATGCTACAACTCGAAAGGTTGCGGGTTCGAGTCCGGATGAGGTGGATTTTTTTTAATTGACCTAATCCTTCCAGCTGCATTATCGCCTTAGGGTCAACTCAGCCTCTTAACAGAAATGAGTACCAGGAACCTTCCTGGGGGATAATAAGGCTGATCTCACCGCCATCTGTGAGTCGATTTTCTAGAAAAATTTGGGAACTTCGACGTCTCACAACCTTATGGGCCTTCACGGTCTGTTACAGGGATAGAGCTTGCTGTACCTTTACCTTTATTCTTCCCTCCAATGATTAGGCAGTAGCCTGTTCCGGCTTCATTTAAATTCCATCTACTCCTCTGTCTTTTAACATCTCTTTTGCTGCACGCTTTGTAAATCACATACACAGGAACAAACGTTGCATCAATTTTCTGGGGATTTTTCTTCTGTTTGTTGGCTCAATTACAAAGTTGTCCTCGCCAGCGCAGTCAGTCTCAGGTCCCAGTTTCTAGGGACTCGCGACCATATTTGACTGTCTCAGATTTGAGACTTCTTTTTCGTTGCTTCCTACGACTCGCTGGGTCACGGTGGAGGTATTCGGCCCTCCCTCCAAACGGGTAGTTGTGGTGTTTGGTATCGTCTTGCATATAACACCTTTAAGGACAGCACAGAAAACGTTTCTTCCATTATTGCGTGCGTGTCTCTTACGGCTATCACGCGACGGCTACTAAGCCATTGCCTAGTAACGGCTGTCTCTGCTGGCTTCACACTTCCGGCTTTCAGCAAACATGCCACAATATTATATATAGAATAAAGAACAAGACTGTTAAGTTTATATCAAATTTCGAAAAAGATAAATAACATTAAAAGTTTCTTGTAAGTTTCATGTGAACCATAAATTTTAGAACCTCCTAGCTGAATCACAAGAAGATTCAGCTGTCTTCCATAATGGATTCCTTGCGCGCAACCTGGTGTGAGGAAGAGGAATTACACAGACCCGCTGGCGTGTGTTGTAATGTTCACTCAGAAGGACAGTTGTAGGCGGTTTGTTCAGCGAATTAAATAGAATAAACTCAGACGGTTAGAAGACGGGTTTTTGCAGCAGAAAAACGGCTTCGATCACCGTGACTTCATGTGCAATTAAATACACTAGACGAAGTGGTAATGGAATAAGTTTTTCCCTTAGTTTTCTTCCGCTAATCACCATTCCACGTTCGCACCATATTGTTTTATCACCCCCCCCCCTCATCTGCGCGAGAGCCCTGACCCGGCGGCAAGTTATCACGCCCTCGGTCTTCAAGTTGGGGTTTTCACCTCTGACCCCGCACATTGCCGATTACAGAGTTTGAAATTTAAGTTCCCTGCCTCCATTTTTTTTTTCAGAATCTTTCCATACGCATGGACCGCTTCTGTGGTCTAGTGGTCAGAGTTCCTGGTTACAGATCCAGAGGTCCGAGTTCGATTCCCGGCGCTAACAGATTTTCAGAGAAGAAGTTGGTATGGAATGGGGTCCACTCAGCATCGTAAGGATAATTGAGGAGCTATTTCAAGCAAGTAGCGGCTCCGGTCAAGAAAACCGAGATTAACGGCCGTGGGGATACATTGCGCTGACCACGTGACACTCTCTATCCGCAAAAGTTGGCACTAACTTCGCCGACAAGCGGCGCTCGCTTGGTCGGTATAGTTCGCTTGCGGACAACAGGGCACGGAGTTTGTTTTTAATCTTTTTTCTATACTCATGAGAAGAACGCGGTAGTGTATTTGGTTGAGGAACTATGCTGGAAGCTGAAAGGACTTGGGTTCTATTCCCTGAAGCCGTACTATGGCCCTGGGGTGGACTCAGCCTCTAACAGAAATGAGTACCAGGAATCTTCCCGAGGCTTAAGAGCAGCCGGTGCGTAAGGCTGACAACCTCGCCGCCATCTGTGATCCGATTGTCTAAAAAATGTGGGAGCCTCGACGTCTCACAACCTATGGGCCTCCACGGCTTGTTACAGGAATAGCTTTCCTGTTTCTTTAACTGTAATCATAAAGTTAGTACAGTGATATTAAGAACAATGTTCTCTCCCGTAATGTTGAACAAATAAGCTAAAGGCTACGTTGTCCCTGTGCATAGTTTTTGAAGCACCGTGTTATGAAGATGTATGGAGGAGTGTAGGAATATGTCCACGCATTCTAAACCTTGACACTAGATGCAGGTGTTAGTTCTGTTTCACGCCCTGACCGCTTTTCCCCCCCCCCCCCACGGGTAAAGAGCCCCCCAGTACCCACTGGATATGAGGCTGGGTGGCCCCTGAGCCGGTCTGGTCGCTGTGGAGAAGAGAAAAATCTCTTTATCCAGATGGGACTAGAACCCCGAACCCTAGGCCGTCCAAAGCATAGCCCGTCGCTATTCTGGTTCTCTTATGCTACATAATATCACTTTAATAATAATAATAATAATAATATTTGAGAAGCCAATAGTTGTCCACCTGATTAAGTAATAATTCTATGAATTTTAAAAAACCCAAAGGTTAACTGCCGTGTCCACACTAGATGGAAAATGTGCTAGTCCACAGTCCACAGTTGTTTTCACTACGATCAATTTTAATATTATCAAATCGTCTAAGCCACGTCGTACTGAATGTAGGCCTCAGACACAACACAACATGACTCCGCACATAACCCATCAAACCAAGGAATGCCAGAAAGGAGTATTAATTGAAAAATGTATAAGTTTTAACAAAATTCAACAATAATTGTAACCAGTTTTGATCAAATTTTCGAACAGTCAACTAAAAAATCAATTCAATGCAACTATTACTTAAAACAATCTGCCTGATTATGACCTTATAAGGCCGAAACTTGTTGAAGTTAACATATATTCCTAAGGCCGTGCCTAGCTCGGGCGGTTAGACGCCGGCTTCCCAATGCGGCGGACCGGGTTCGAGCTCAGGTGATGTCATAGTGGGATTTGTGGTGGACATCCTGACATTAGGGCAGGTTTTCTCTACTATTACTTGTTTCCACTACTAATCCTCATTCCATCTACTGCTCCACATTCAGCATCATCTATCATGTAGACAAATAGTGGTCGACGTACCAAGTGGACTCAGTCTCACCCCACCCCAAGAAAAACTGAGTGGCTTTAGTCCGTAAGCGAACTACATCGACCGGGCGACCGCCGCTCGTTGGCGAAGTTAGTGCCAAATTTAGCGGATAGAGGGTGTCGCGTGGTCAGCGCAACGGATCCCCACGGCCGTTAATCTCAGTTTTCTAGACCGGAGCCGCTTATTTTCCATTTAAGTAGCTCCTCAATTATCCTCACGAGGCTGAGTGGACCTCGTTCCAGACCCACTACTTCTCAGAAAATCTGGTAGCGACGGAAATCTAACCCCGGACCTCTGGATCTGTAGCCAGGAACTCTGACCACCAGATCACAGAGGCGGTCCCCCACCCCAAGAAACTAAAAAAGAAACTAGAAAACATCTATAACAGGAGCGACAACGTAGCGCACTAAAATTAAATAAGCAGGACAGGAAGTTCAGCCTACAAGACCGCACTCCCGTGAACTGAATCTTTAACCAGTGCAACAGGATGCTGAAATGCCATAATATTATGCATTTTAGTGGCAGAGCACGTCCCGTGACGTCACATTCACGTTTTTACTGATGCGTGGCAGAATTCAGTTTATTGCCGTTTCCAGACTGCCACAATGCCGACGCCATAAATTATCCCCGATCATATTGTCTTATAAAGTTACATTTGTAGATGTGCTCCTTCCTTACGTTACATTTTACTGCTTTTGTTATGAACTCGGGGACACGAGCTATGAACACAGGCCTGTCTGCACAAGTGGGCCATTTAATGGCACTTGTTACTGCATTGCGACACTTGCCTCAGTTTACTCACCCCTCAGGAGCACGAAAGTACGTACACGGTCATTTTCTTGCTTAGTAACAGTTTGATCTGTAAAGCTATGACCAGATGGCGCCATGCATGTAAATAACTTCTCAGGAAAATTGATTTTTCTTTAAAACTAAGCTGTTAGTTTAATGGACCGCCTCAGTGGTCTAGTGGTCAGAGCTCCTGGCTACAGCAGAGGTCCGGGGTCGCTTTCCGGCGCTACCAGATTTTCTGAGAAATATTGGGCCTGGAACGGGGTCAACTCAGCCTCGTGAGGATAACTGAGCAGCTATTTCAAGGAAATAGCGGCTCCGGTCTAGAAAACCGAGATTAACGTCCGTGGAGATTCGTTGCGCTGACCACGCGACACTCTCTCTCCGCAAAAAGTTGGCACCAACTTCGCCGACAAGCGGAGGTCGCTCGCTTGCGGACTACAGGACAAGGAGTTAGTTTAATGAGTGGATTCTAGACCTTGGATTTCTTTTCGTGTTACATACGAGGGAGTGTCAGGAAATTGATATAAAACCCAAAACATATGATATTCGAACTTGGAAATAAACATATATTACTCGACATATTCTCCACTAACACTGATATACTTGGCCCATCGCTTTACCAGTGCGTCGAAACCAGCAGCATAAAATTCTTTTGACTGTTGTCTCAGCCAGTTCCACACCTCCTTTTCAGACTCTTTGTCATCAGCGAACATTTTACCATGTTTCTCCACTCAGGTGTGAACCGCTTTGGGCGACAAGCACTTCCCAAATAAACAGCAAAACTTTGTTATGAATACTTTTGCATTGAGTCCCTTTGCTCACAAAAAACGCACAACAGAGCGCTGTTCTCCAGTAGTATATTCCTCATGAACGGTCGCCATTTTGACTACTGAAACTAGCGTCTGAACATACGCATGCGCGTCTGCTACCTAGCCTTTTTTAAAAATATCATGACTATATAAAATGGCTTAGGCAATGCCTATACGGCCCCCTGTAGCACATTTTTATAAACATCTTATTCTATCATATCTGTCACCCTTCCCCCACAATTCTTTAACATTTTTCTTAACCTAACTCTAAGACTATGCTACCTAGACTGTCATGAAGCTGGACTGCGCTGCTACCTAGTGATACAAAAAAAACTCCGTGGGTTTAGTCCGCAAGAGAATTATACCGACCGAGCGACCGCCGCTTGTCGGCGAAATTAGTGCCAACTTTTGCGGATAGAGGGTGTCTCGTGGTCAGCGCAAAGAAACCCCACGGCCGTTGATTTCGGTTTTCTAGACCGTAGCCGTTATTTCCTTGAAATAGCTCCTCAGTTATCCTCATGGGGCTGAGTGGACCCCGTTCCAGACCCACTACTTCTCAGAAAATCTGGAAGCGCCGGGGATCCAACCCGGACCTCTGGATCTGTAACCAGTAACTCTGACGACTAGACCACAGAGGCGGCTACCTACTGATACACATAGAAACCCTATTAACGTCCATTACAGATGTTTTACTTCAATATGTGTCCTTACTGACACTCCATCATACTTGCCGTCCATGTCAACTTTATATTAATTTCCGAACGTCGCTTTCGCACGGTAGCGCCGCTCTGTGTAGGTGTGGAGTACGGCCCCCAAGTTCTCCTGTGCTTATTTGTGAGCCGGTAATAAGCGTTGGAATGAGGAAGATGCTGAGAATTGAGTTTGGAATCCCTTCTATGCGCCCTGAATCCGTCTGTGGTAGAAACTTGCAGAGAGTATGCAAATTGAGTCCCTCTTCAGAGGGGCATTAAAGGATCCAGTTGAGTATATTCAAACAGATCAAGAATGTCTTCAGTTCAGATGAACCTGCTCCAGCGGAACTAGCTACATCTCGTGAAGACTGAAGTAAATTGTTATTATGCACCGACACTTATATTAATTTGTTTAGCTCAAAGGATTATAAACTTTTATGTACTCCACGCCGCACACCGAGACATTTTCACACGATGGACGTACATTTGCTTTGCAATCCGGAGGTAAAGTCTCTGCCTTGAATCTTCAGTACAATATTCATTCATTCATCAGTAATCTGTCAGATGACAGGTCCACAGTCTCTTCCAAAACAGTTTCTCCACTTAATGCGATCTTCTGTTTTTGGAAAGAGACTATCCAGGAATAGTGATAATGTGGTAGTTTTTCCATTTGCTTTCCACATCGCAGTACAGCAGCCGTTCAAACCACTCTGGTCACGCCTGTTGCTATACGAACTTGAACCATCTCGAGCATCATTTGCTCTGTGCTTCAAGTCGCTGCTGATGACGCTGCTTCCGGCATCAGTTTTTGGTGTCTCTCTTCGTCTGATGCCTACCCTTTGACCTGTCCAGCAAGGGAGGCCCTGCCAGTAGCTACGCTACCGCTGGTATAGCTCTCAGGGTCCTTGGCATACTCAAACACCCTCACCACGATAAGGCGGAGACACCAACAATATAGTACAATATAGAGTAAAATAAATTAATGTTGTTAACAATCAAGTTCCTTCCGTCAAATGTGACACTTTTTTAAGTTTTCCACCTCGTCACCACCTGCCTTACATGTTTCGGCTCACCACGGAGCCATCATCAGAGGCATTTATAGTAGAAAAAGAAATCACCAACACACAAAACTTCACTTTGTCCAAGATAGCCACGTTCCAGTTAATTAAAATAATTACAAATAGTTAAAATTACCCAGAATGTCGGTTCACTAAAAGTTTTTCACACACCACAGTAGCTTTCTTATTTGATTCGTCGTTAATTCTGTAAAATTATGTTTCGTTATTTGAAGTAAGAATTCTTAAAATCCCTAGAATTCTTTCCCGCTTGGCCCAATCTTTTTGCTTCGGGATGTTGTTGACGTGTGTTGTCTTATCTGTCGGTAGTTGATGTTGCTTGTCTGTGTGTTGTGATGCTTGTGTGATGATTGTTAATTGGTTAGTGTGACGGACCAGAATGAAAGACCTTAAAATTAATGTTGTATTTTAGCGTTCTGTTGCACTGATTCTCGTCCATGATATGTATGTGTTGACCGTCTTCTAGTGCACACAATCTCACATGTCACTTCATTAAATGTTTCGGCATCACTGTGCCATCCTCGCAGCCAAAAAAGGACACATCACAAGACACCATATACACAAAATATAGGAAGAACGACTCCCATAGTGGAAGAATGATGTAGTACGCGAATTTGAGTTAAGATGTGTAAGATGGACATTAGCAAATTTTGATATATATAAATTTTATTATAGTTAGTGAAGAGTGTGCATTTTAGATAATTTTATAAACGACACATGATGGCGAGTAATGCAATAGCTTCACGTAAATAACACATCTGAGGATGGCACAGTGATGTCGAAACATGTAGTGAAGTGACATGTGAGATTGAGTGCACTACAAGACGGCCAATACATACATATTGTGGACGAAAATAAATTAACATACATATTTACGCATGTTGAAGGCCGCGCCATAGCTCAAGCGGTTAGTCGCTGGCTTCCAACCGCGGCGGCCCGGGTTCGATCCCGGGTCTGGTCAAGTGGGATATGTGGTGGACAAAGTGGAATTGGAGCTGGTCTTCTCCGAGTACTTCGATTTCCCTTGCCAATCTTCATTCCACCAAATTCTCCATCATCATAATCACCCGGGGCAGGTACAATAGGCCAATCAGTGGCCACTATGCAAATTTTAAAAATTTCTCATGTTGAAAAATACTGTGATGTGAACCCATGTGGTCCGGTAGAAGTTCACTAACGTTTCTAAAGAGTATACTGCTTCCATCTTCAGGATCGAAATATTGGAAATCAGAGCTTAGCTTGACTCTGCATTTTGCTTGTTTAGTTAATTCATAGCATAATGAAAATGGAGGTAGTAAGTTCCTGTGAAAACTCTATGTCTTTCCACCAGACCACACGGCGTCACATTCGCTTCTATAAGAACCTCAATCCAATATATTCATGTAACCATTTTACGTTTTCGCGTTTGATCGCTGTTAATGTTAATTCCCCTTTTACGTCTTGACATAATATATATGTGTGGGTAATGTTGCCGATGTTTCGGAGCTACATCCTACTTCCATGTTCACGGTTGATGTGCGTAGAGAGATATACAGAAACACGATGAGGAGTGTGGACTGTACCCCCGTCAGTGGTTCTTCCGAAACAAGAATCAGTAGAAAAGAATAAAGATGTTCCTGTAACAGGTCGTTGAGGCCCATAAGCTTCTGAGACGTCGAGGTTCCAAAATTATCTAGGCAGTCGGCTGAGAGATGGCGGTGAGGAAGTCAGATATGCGCTCAGGCCACTTTTTCCCCCAGGAAAATTCCTGGTGCTCATTTCTGTTTGAGGCTGTACAAGGAAACTCACCCACCCGAGCGTAACTCACTAAATATTTCTCAAAGAAACACGATGAAAGGTCATGGGGCAGTGTGTCGCATCTTGCTCTTTGGGATGCGCCAAGTTTATTCGGGGCAGAAGCATTGGGTCAGTTACGGTTAGGGGTTGTGGTGAGTAAGAAAGTCTGCCAGAAGGTACAGGTGAAATGGGAAGATGTAGAGAATGATTTATGATAGCCGATGTTGAAGAAGTGGAGACAAGAGGCAAATAATAGAAGGGAACTGATGTACGTCCTATAGGAAGTCAAAGTTCTTAAGGAATTATAAAGCCACAGAAAAGGGTATTTCGAATAGAAGCTGTAGAAAAAGTGGGGCATGCGGTAGCATCGTTGGTTGAGGCACTATGCTACAAACCAAAAGATCGTGGGTTCAATTCCTGATGAGGTCATTAGCAATTATAAATGTCCTAATCCTTCCAGCTGCAGTATGGCCCTGGGGTCGACTCAGCCTCTAACAGAAATGAGTATCAGGAATCTTCCTGCGGGTAAAGGGCGGCCGGCGCGTAAGACTGACAACCTCACCGCCATCTGTAAACCGATTGTCTACAAAATGTGGAAGCCTCAACGCCTCACAACCCTATAGGCATCCACGGCCTGTTACATGGATAACTTTACCTTCTTTTACTTGTAGAAAAAAGTAAAACACATGTTGTATGTCCAACATACAGTATCTTCCCTGTACATCTTACAATTTTCAAGATGCATAAAATGTTACTAACGCCATAGTATTGTTACGACATGCCTGAAATATGCAGTTGTTTCTCTAGCATTGCAACTGCGCTGTGTGGTATTAGAGTATGTTGTCCGTGACAGAAGAACATCACCGCCTTCTATATGTAATTTATATTCGCTTCCTGTCCTCTTCTCTCTTTTGTTATTACTCCTTTTTGTGCATTACCCAATCTAAACGACGCTTTTGTGAATAACGGGAAAAACATGGGAAAAGAAATAAACAAAAAAATAAAATTTAGCATGCGTATAATACGCGATCCTCCCCCCCCCCCGCTCTCTTTCAGCAGTTACCAACAGTCTACCAATTTCTTTCCACATTTTTATTTCATTATCTACACTGATACCTTCTCGCTATCTTGTAATGCCTCTTCTGTAGTTACTTGATATTGTTTCAGTCCACCAGTTAGAGAACTCTAGCGGTAGCGAATGGAACTAGGCGATGCAACTCGAGCCTCTATTGAAATCAAAGTCACGACATTCACTTGTTTCTTTCTTGTAATCAAGTTACTGCAGTTTATGTTTCTTTTTCACATCGAGACTAAATGTTTACTCGCGTGTCTGCAGGGCCGTTATGTGTCATCACAGAAGCAGTTGCAGTAACTAAACACAGATTCTTCTCGGGAACGTGCCTGTGGATCTTACTGCAGTTGATTGTATAATGTACTTACTTTAAGGAGCTGAGCCCTTTTGAGAAGCTGCCAATTTTGCAGCTACTCAAGAATTTCCCAGCATTTTATGGAACCCGAAGGTTCATTACCGTGTTCACAAGAGCCCTCCACTGGTCTCTATCCCGAGGCAGATCAATCCAATCCATACCATCCCATCCTATCTCTTTAAGATCCATTTTAATATTGTCCATCCACCTACGCCTTGGTCTTCCCAGTCTCCCCAGTGCCCTCCCAACCTCATCCTCCTTGACCTGATCATTCTAATTATACTTGGAGAAGAGTACAAGTTATGAAGCTCCTCATTATGCAGTTTTCTCCAACCTCCTGTCACTTCATCCCTCTTCGGTCCAAATATTCTCCTCAACATCCTGTTCTCAAACACCCTCAGTCTATGTTCCTCCCTTAATGTGTGAGACCAAGTTTCACACCCATACAGAACCACAGGAAAAATTATAGTTTTGTATATTCTGAATTTTATGTTTTTGGACAGCAGATGGGAAGACAAAAGGTTCTGGACTGAATGGTAGCAAGCATTACCCGAGTTCAATCTCCTCTTAATGTTCTCCTCAATCAGGTTTTGATCTGTTATCGTCGTTCCCAAATATCTGAACTGTGCCACATTTTCAAAACGTCTGTTTTCTAGATGATACGTTATACAATGTAGCGAAGAAAATTCCAAAACCCAGTAATTCTGAGCTTTATACACCATCATCAAAATCCTTTAGAATCTACCAGGCTTTAATAGGTTCGAATACGTGCCGGGGAGTCGGTGTGAATTTAATAGGCCACAACTTTCGTTATAATACATAAAGATATCGAGGGAGAAAAATAAATAGCAGTGTGAAAGGAGAGAATATATTTTGACCTATAGACCCTTTGCTAAGCGGTGACTCTATAAACAGCGACCGTTGCTAGGTAACGTCCGCAACATGCAGGCAGAAATGGAAGAACTGTGTTTTATACGTCGTCCGTACCGGGATGTGGTATCGTTTTGAAAATGGATCCGAGATGTATAATTTCCTACATCCCCAGTTCATTGTGCGTTTGATTGATATTTCCCACGTTACAATAATCAGATTCCCATATTCTGAAGAGCGAAATGCAATTTCCTTAGAATCGCTGTCAAACCAAAGTGGCATTCAACTGTGACAATTAGACGTACACTGTTAGAACTTCCGTCATTTATCATAACCAATTTCACAGTCAGTTGTTGAAGTTCCAACATGCTCTATTACGTCATGCAAAATTCCGTTACCATAGCAACTCACTAAGTCTTATCTTGAGTGGAATGTAAGATGGAAGAAAAACTATCTCTTGCTGTAAGAGAAGAAGGGGAAATCCTCGATTATGTCAGAGGATGGATGGAACAGGCGGTAACAAAGGAAATTCATGTTATTCAAGATGTTGGAATTTCTAACGAGGTTGAAATTAAATTCATCCCAAAGACATTTCCCACTAAATCAAGACAATTTTCTGCTCTACTTTTATTCGTTGGTGAAGAATTTAAGTCTTGTTACCCGCTTTGCTCTGTTTTCTCAACCCAGTGTTATATTACTTAATTTCTTTGGGGTTAATAATTAAGTATTGTTTTTCTGGGATTTCTGTGAGCATGTACGTTGCAGACATCTTGTTATGGTATTTAGCGACGCTGTTTGTAGAATATATTATACAGCGTCGAAAGGTAGGATGATTATGAACAATAAATTGGAAAGTATTTGGAAAGAATAGATCGCTCCCTAATCAAGGTACTGTCAGGGAATTTTCCCGGAAGGACTGATACAAGGACATAAATTCTCAGTCACGATAATTATTGTACCATACGGGATTCCAACCAAGGACTTCCTGTAATTTTTATATTGTCATTAATTTCATTCAGGGGGCACGCGGTAGCGTAGTTCGTTGAGGCACTATGCTACAAGCCGGAAGATCGCGGGTTCGATTCCCGATGAGATAACTGGATCTAATCCTTCCAGCCGCACTAAGGCCCTGGGGTCGACTCAGCCTCTAACAGAAATGAGTACCAGGAATCTTCCTAGGGATAAGAGCGGCCGGCGCGTAAGGCTGACAACCTCACCGCCATCTGTGAGCCGATTGTCTAGGAAATATGGGAGCCTCGACGTCTCTCAACCCTATGGGCCTCCACGGCCTGTTACAGGGGGGAGCTTTACCTTCATAATTTTATTCACATTAGATTAATTGCCGTGGGATCCGTTGCGCTGACCACGTGACACTCTCTATTCGCAAAAGTTGGCACTAACTTCGCCGACAAGCGGCGGTCGCTCCGTCGGTATAGTTCACTTGCGGACTACAGGCCACGAAGTAATAGGAATTACGTACATTGAGGTCAGATACGACTTAAGACAATAACATCTGGTCACATGTATGTTTAGGCAAATTATTAATCCATAAATATTTATGATTTATCAAATAAATTCTTCAGGTGCTGCAGAGGTGATATTGAAATTGTTCATGTGTTTAATTAATTAATCATAGCGTTATGAGAACGTATGGGGGAGTGGAAATACAGCTCCACGTATTGTTAACTTCGGCAATAGATGAAAGTGGATATTCAGCTTCATTCTCCGGCCGCTACATCTCAGATTAGAGCGACCCTAGCACCCTTTGAATAGGAGGTTGCTGGACTCACGATCCGGTCCGGATCAAATTCCTTCACGTTGTCGGGAACAGAACATCGTTTATCCTGCTCCTGGTCTGTATGCAAGTCACTAAACTGACTCCCTTACCGTTATAATACAGAATTACTATGTCACTATTAAAATATTCGTTGCCCGATTTCGTTAATAAAATCGTTATTTCAAAGTTGCGTCGTTGTTATGACAACCGAATTTTGTACGATGAAATAGAGCAAGTAAAAACATCAAAGACTGGCGACGAATTTGATTATGGAACTTCACAAACAGGATTGCTGTTGAGGACCTAATCATCCTTCAACGACTCAGTCAATTCCCCAATTTTTACTGAACCCGGATATTCATTACAACGTTCATAAGAAACAGACCTTTCACCCCATCTTGAGCCATATGAATTCCCATCCTTTCTTAGTCAGTTTTAATATTATCCTCCTTGCATTTCTAGGTCTCCGAAGTGGGCTAGTCCCTTGAGGTTAAATAGGGTAAAACTATTCCTGTAAGAGCCTTGATAGCTCAGTCTGTATAGCGACTTGCTACGGGCTGGACGACCGAGGAGACGGAGTTCGAGTCCCGGTAGGGTCAAGAATTTTCTTTCCCCCCGCATCGTCCAGACCGGCTCTGGGGTCCACCCAACTGGTGGCTTTTTCCCCGGGTGTTAAGCGGCAGGGGCGTGAAGCTGACCACTCACCTCCAACTAGTGCCGAGGTCAAGACAATGTGGATCTATACATCCACTCCCCTATACGCCTTCATGGCGTAGTATTTAATTAGTTCAGCATAGGGACACCTTTAACTTTATTCCTGTAACATACTGTGGAGGCCCATAGGGTTGTGAGACGCCGAGGTTCCCACATTATCTAAACAATCGTCTCACAGATGGCGGTGAGGTTGTCAGTCTTATGTCCGCTTTTCCCAATTCCCTTGAGATTCTGACGCTAAAATGTACATATTTCGAGTTGCCTTCATGCGTGCTACACGTCCCACTTATCTCAGGAAGCACCTAATAATCCTCGCAGGAGCTAATGTTTTTATTATTGTCGCTACCGTTGCCCCTGTCATTATCCTCATCTTCACAGAGATGAGGAAGGCAACGTATGTTTCTGAAAACGAACAAATGAAAATTGCTGAAAGATTTATTTCCCGAAGTTCAGTAATGTCTGACACTTCCAGTCCGATCGTTGCGACACTTAGCTGTTATCTTATTGGACCGAACTAGACGAGGCAGACATTGTAAAGGGACCGTCTCACATCCATCTACTTCATTTATCTTCATTTTGCTTTTCATTCCTCATCTCTCTTATCATTAACAGAACACATTTCATGAAGGAGGCGGAATGGTTCGATCCTCAAACCCTCTTTTGGCACATCCATCAATACTGCTACTACTTTGTGTGAGATCTGAGGTTTCATACAGCAGTAACTCGAGTCTTGTGAAATGTGACGCCGTGTAGATTGGTGATAACACTTTACGACTAGCGGTTTACCGCCACTCAGTTCGTCTTGGCGTCAGACCAATTGAGGCTCACGACAAGAGACTTTTTTCCCCAACTGAACTCTTGCGGTAATATTCCTTATGTAACATTATCTTTCACGAGAAAATGGGTTTGTCTCTTATGAATATGCTTGGCCTTTGTCAACTGTATATTTCGCACATATAACATGTTATCAAAAATTCTTCCTTTTGCACTACACACAAATCCTCTGTCAGTATAGGCTTTGCAGAGCAGATCATGCCTAACTTACATATCTTTGCTACAACGACAACTTAGTTCATACCTCACAGGAAACACATTACGTCTCCGCTACAGAGCCCAACCGGTTAATGCTGTTTAGGGAAACAGTCGCTGTTTACTGTGAGAACCATACGGAACACACAGTTACACTGTGTGGGCAGAATATATAGCAATTCAGTCCGTACCTCACAGGAAACACATTACTTCTCCGCTACAAAGCCCAACCGGTTAATGCTGTTTAGGGAAACACTCGCTGTTTATTGTAAGAACCATACGGAACACAGATACACTGTGTGGGCAGAATACAGAGTTTTAGTGTGGTAGAGTAAGTAACGCTGAGTTTAAGAAGTTAAATTGGGCCACTATGATTGTTGTCAATGTAATTCGCATATTTATTATTGATAAACACAATGTTCATCCTGACTGTGGTTTTCTACAGTCTCTCCAGGTAGGATCCACGATAGTACCTCAATTTGTTCTCGACCCGTTCATTCTACATTACTTCCATTCTGTTTTCCCCTAAAAATCCTACCATTCGACTCTGTACAAGGCGAGCTACTGACTGCGTCATTAAATGAATCATAAATGAACTTAATACGAAATAAGAATCAAGTCAGAAAAGGCGGTTCTCATGTGTCATACATCTTTTCCCATCGCCATGTACTGTGAACAGCATTTGTGACTGCCAAATACCTGTGTTATGTTTGCAGAAATTCCTATCAAGGGGATATTATTCATCGTGTTCCTTTCGACACCACCATCTCCATCAACATCGTCCCAGCAGAGAGGACGCATGCGCAGAGCGGACATACATTTAACAGATAGCTCTGACAGGTATAGCAATCTGTCAGCACAAGAACGTGTCAGAATTAAGGGTAAATGCTGGAAATACAAAAAAAAATTGTCCACATTTAGGGTAAATGCTGTGGCGTCGGATATATTTTTGGTTTACATTTTTCCCTTCTTGTTCCATGTAATATATTTCTGACACGTTCTAATATTCTTTTGACGTCAGAGCTTATGCACAAATTTCAATGGCTTTTTTTATTCTTCTTCTTCAATCTGCACCATTGCGAGGCACCAAATTCTTACGCACTCCACGTATGATTATCTTCTCATAAATGTCCAGTAGCTATCCTCGATTTGTTGATGATAATTCACTGAACTTCTTCTGTTTCTTCATCAGTTGTTTATTTCTTCTCTTATTACTTGTAGAATTCGTGCGTGTATTATCTCTGCTGCAGATACTGCCAACCCTTTGGCATGGAATTCCCTGAACTCATTCAGATGTTTCTGAGCCTTCACAGAGTATGAGAATGCTGCACTCTTTGCCAACAGTTGGCTACACGCTTGTGTTTCTTAGTTCGCTTCATTTATTAATATTGTAATTTTAATATTTATAAAATTACTTTTTTTCTAATTAAGGTCCAGAATAAAAAAAAAATAACACATTGTCATGTGTATGAGGTGACTATAGACGGGGTATGGATTGGTAATTGGACTTATTGAACACTTCCAACACACGACTCGTGATTCCACTTAATTATAGCGCCATTGCTAATCTCCACATTTTACAATTCACTACAGCACACGCCAAGTCTCTTCAGCCTGCTGTACGTTCACCAGTCGTTCCCTGGTAACGGCTTCTATCTGTCTTCCTCAGTGACTTCATTGCCCTCTGGCTCTCAACTGAAACTACTAAGTTTTCTCTTCACATACTCCCTTACAAGTGACACTACACTATATACTACTTACTTTTCGCATCTACGCGGTAGTGTAGTTGGTTGAGGCACTATAGAACAGGTAAGAAGGTCGTGGTTTCCATTCTCAATGAGGTCATTCGATTTTTCCGTTGACCTAATCCTTCCAGCCGCACTATTGCCCTGAGGTCGACTGAGCCTCTAACAGAAATGAGTACCAGGAATCTTCCTGCGGGTAAAGGGGGGGCCGGCGCTGACAACCTCACCGCCATCTGTGAGCGGTTTGTCTAGAAAATGTAGGAGCCTCGATGTCTCACAACCCTATGGGCCTCCACGTCCTGTTTCAGGGATAGCTTTACTTCTCTTTCCCCTTTAATTTTATCTTAAAACCTTGGCCTCTTTTATAACAGATGTCCATTCTTCTCCATTATTTACATTTTGCCTCCACCTGTTCTCTTTCAGCTCTCGTAAATCATTCTCAAAAACTTCCACATATCACATTCTGGACTTTCCCACTTTCCTTTTTGTTTCTGGTTTATTTAAAAAAAAATGTTAACCCCTCTTGTTTGACCCACTGTAACCACATGCCCCAACAACTCCAGTCTTCTCCTTTCGATATACGTGACCAGAAAAGGGGTTTGTATGATTCCCGCGCTGCTTGTACAGTTCTAATTATGCAGTTACTGTCCAACCTGCCGTATTCAGATTTTTCCTTTCGCAGTCGGTATAGCGACTGGCTACGGACTGGACGACCGAGGCGTCGGAGTTCGCGTCCCGGTGGGGGTAAGAATTTTCTTTTTCAACGTCGTCCAGATCGGTTCTGGGGCCCACCAAGCTTCCTATCCAATGGGTACCGGGGACGCTTTCCCCGGTAGTAAAGCGGCCGGGGCGTGAAGCTGACCAATCACTTTCAATTAGTACCGAGGTCAAGAAAATGTGTATTTTTGTACATCCAATCCCCCATACGCCTTCAGGGCGTAGTACTTAATTAGTTATGCATAGGGACAACTTTACCTTTTTTTTATATTTAACCCCGAATTAATGTACGAACGATTTAAACAAAATAATAACCACGAGGTCTGAGATACTCACAAAGCTGAGGATTCAGATTACGGACTCTGCATCAGTGCTGAAAGAGGGGGCAAACTAGGGGCATCTGCCCGCTAGGTTAGAAAACAAGTGAATAAAGGAAGGGAGATCATACGTTAGACATGAATAATACAAACTAATATAATTTTTTAAAAGTAAAAAAGCCTTAAACAATCTAATTCAGGTTTGTGAGAAAAATTTTTTGGTTGTTCCTCCTTGGAGAATTGGCTTCAGCTCCTCTAAAACTGGCAACCCCGTGGGAAGAATCCTTGCAGCGCTCATGCTGTTCTGGGATGTGATACCGTATAGTCTGGTACATGTGCGCAATCGATTGCTCTGAAGATGGAATCAGCAGGTCTGCCCGAAATGTTTGTATCTCTATATCAATTTAGACGTCGTTACTACATAAGAGATGATAGAAGGTTAACTACCCCTGTAGCAGACCATAGAGGCCCATAGGGTTGTGAGACGTAGAGGCTCCCACATTTTCTCTGGACAATCGGCTCACAGATGGCAGTGAGGTCAACCTTACGTGCCGGCCACTCTTTACCCCAGGAAGGTTCCTGGTACTCATTTCTGTTAGAGGCTGAGTCGACCCCAGCGCAATACTGCGGCTGGAAGGATTATATCAACTGAAAAATCTGATGACCTCATTGGGAATCGAACCCACGACCTTACGGATTGTAGCGTAACGCCTCAACCAACTACGCTCCCGCGTGCCCCATCCTCAAATATTATAATCTCGAAGGAATTAGACCTTTAAATGTGTTCACGTACTTTTCCTGTCTGTTTTCTGAACACTTAAAGCTGTCATGTCCGTACTCATGTCCTTTACATGACGCAGGTTTCTTATAGAGCGACAGTCAGGAAATGTGGATCTGAAGGCGCAGCGCCGCTAATGCCAAAGTTCAGTGTTGGACACTGTGTTTAGCTAGCTCCAGCAATATCTACTCGACAGATAAACTGTAATTCATTTTAGAATCTGACGGTACCCTCCTATCGAAAGGAGAAGAAGGAATCTGAGAAAGATAAAGAGAATGGAAGAGGGGCGAATAAAACCGAGAAAAACCAAAAGCGTGAGGAATACAGAAGGAACTTAGGAAGACAGAGAAAATAAGTAAAAAAATTAAAAGTAAAGCTATCCCTGTGACAGACCGTGAAGGCCCATAGGGTTGTGAGATGTTGAGGTTCCCACATTTTCTAGACAATCGGCTCACAGATGGCAGCATGGTTGTCAGCCTTTCGCAACGGCCGCCCTTTCATTTCTGTTAGCGGCTGAGTCGACCCCAGGGCTGGATGGATTAGGTCATTTGAAAAAATCCAATGACCTCATCGGGACTTGAACCGGTGAAATTCAGAACACAAAGAGACAATTAAAAATATAGGAAATAAGAGAAAAAATTGGAAAGAAGTAGACAGAGGAAGAATAGGAAAGTAAAGAAAGAGAAGAAATTCTGGGAAGAACCAATCGTTTATTTTTTCACACGACACGGACTTCACAGAAAACGAAAAAAATAGGTGGGACACTGAGGTACGCAGACAACAAGGCGATCTCATAAGCCTCGAAATTTAAGGGGGGGGGGACATACAGACAGCAAAGCGATCTCATAAGCCTCCTGACCAAAATTATGGCGTGATACAGAGGCAGATGGACAAATACAGATTTTTTTATTGCTAGTGGGGTGGGACTAAGTCCCTTGTACTGCGGCCACTTCTGGCCTATTGTACCAGCCCCAGATGATAGGTGAGGGTGATTGTGGAGGAATTGATGGAATGAATATTGGCAGGGGAAACCGAAGTATTCGGAGGAAACCTGCCCCAGCGCCACTATGTCCACCACAACGCCCACTTGACCAGACCCCCGGAATCGAACCCGGGCCGCCGCGATGGAAAGCCAGCGACTAACCGCTTGAGCTACGGCGCGGCCCTACACATACGGATACACAGACAGCAAGATGATACCATAAGTTTCATTTTAGTTTTCAGAATAAGAAAACTAGGCTACAAAACAAAAGGAAACTGAGAAAATGGATGTAGAGGGGTGGAGGGGGGGGGCAAAGAAAGAGGAACAAACTGGAAAACATACACAGAAGCCGACAGGGATTTGTTCTTGTTATCCAAGTTGCGGCGGCTTTGGGGGAGGTGGTGGGGTGGTGGGGGCGAACGTAAGAAAACTTTTCTGCTTGTTTCGCAGTCCAGTTGCAAAGAAAGAGTTCCAGAAGTTCCTGAGAGGAACTGGGAGCTGAATGGGGGGGGGAGATGTATGCATGCATGAGAACGTACGAGATGGCTACTGGTGACGTATTCCTACATAGCACAGACACTTCGTAGGTTCATAACGTGAATTGTTCAAACCGTCATACGGACAGAAACTTTTTGCCAATAAATGCATAGAATATGCAAAGTTCCATTGAATTTATTGGGTTCTTATGGCACTAAACTTGTCCCTCAGTTCTGAGAAACACAAGTGACGAAACTCGCATAAAACGACAAAATAACTGAAACGATATTGCAATAACAATAAGCAAAGTAACATAACCACAGTAACAGCAATGAAAGTAATGAAAAGCTAATACTACTTCACATCAAATCTGCTTGATGCAAAAACAAACTCCGTGGCCTTTAGTCTGCAAGAGAACTATACCGACCGAGCGACCGCCGCTTGTCGACGACGAAGTTAGTACCAACTTTTGCGGATAGAGAGTGTCACTTGGTCAGCGCAACGAATCCCCACGGCCGTTAATCTCGGTTCTCTAGACCGGCTGCTTAATTTAGGACATGCAAAGAAAATAACAGTGTTACAGTCATATTTTAGTCAACGCATAGAGAGATCTGGTTAAGGGCTTTACGGGGTTCTATTCCTGGGAGAGGCAAGAGATTTTTTTGTCCTTCAAGGCTTCCATACCGGATCTTGGGGACCAACGAGACACCTATCCAATGGGTACCGGGAAATTTTTTCTTGGAGGTAAGTTCTTTCGGGGAGTGAAGCAGATATCCACTTACTGCTGAGGTTGAGAATGCTTCCATATGTATTTGTGGCCTGTTGTTTGATCAGCACAAGGACAGTTTTATCTCTACATCCACCTACCATAAATATTTATGTTGTACCACTTGTACCCTTGTTTTATGTATTATAACTGCTCCTTTTTTATTTCTACACGCAACATAGGTTTTAATTTTCGATGTCCGCTATGGTGAAATGTTAATAGGATGTAAACAATGAAAATACCAGATATATTCGGGAGGTCTGTCCCAGGAAATAAGAAAGTGTGTATCGTATTCTGTCTATCATTCATCTTGATACGTGTAACATGTCATGTATTGTGTTATGTTTTCAGTATTATGGAACTTCAATGCTACAGTCGAACAACCCAGCGACTATTAATTACTCTTCTGTGAACCAACATGAACTCTACTCCATGTGACGACACGCTCTACGAATCAGGCACGACGGTACCCCCAGGTCGTGCCACGAACAATGCTCCGCCATTACACCACGACGCCATTTGCATCACCGTCATCACCATGAAGTACCGTCTCCTCTCAACAGAGGTCACCGGAGACTCTCGTAGTTCGCTTACGATATATCGCTCAAAACTGTGAAACTGTGAGTTGGAATATACGTGCACGAACCGTGTGTCAGGTTATTGGTTGTATTTAAAAATTAAACACGATTCACATTTATAGAAGAGTAAATTATTTAATTTCTTTAAGACAGTAGTCATATGTTTTGCGAGAGGCCTTTTATTGTGTTAGAAGACTGCATCAAATTTAAATCCAGATAAAATCCTGTGTTCTTTTGTTCCAGTGATAATTCATTATGACAGATGACGGTAGAAAAGTAACATTTACATCTTCTGCTGACGAAGTTTGAACACGTGAACGTAAAGACATATTTGTTGTTCTATTTATATCAGTGCTGTCAAGAAAAAGTTCCGCCGTGTGCTTTGATCTTAGATAGAGTACTCAACATCCACATATTAAAAAGTAAAATAAAACTGAAGCGATAAATCCTGGCAGAAATTTGTTGCTTTATTCGATATATAGAACTATGAAACAAATGGAATTACAGTTTCAGTTTTAATTATTATTCTTAAGTCGATTTTAAACCAGTTGACATACTTAAAAGTGTTAACAGAGGATTTTTAATTTCGTTTGATATTTATGTCCTTTCCCCCCCCCCCAATAGAATATAACAGACCATCTGTTGGTTATGCTAATCGTTGGCCTATATTCCTATATGAGCATATGTATATGTACTGTGGACTTCATATTGCATTAAACCTATAACGATTGTAAATCGCTCTTCCTTTAATTATATTATTACTGTTGGCTGTTACTTTCTGCAGATGAGAAATGTTTAAACTCCATTCCAAACACTGCGTTGATGGGAAATGTTCTAACATGTCCTATCCTGACTCGCTCCTCTTAGCAAACATACATTTCTTTGGTACTGTCACGTGTATTAGTGACCTGTAGACGTGGTTTGGATCGGTGAATCGATTTATTGGGTACTCACAAGCAGTAAATACCAATAATTATAACACTCTGAGGATTACTGTAACTATATCACAAAAAATGAATTTTTCAACGTCTGTTCGTTTGTCGTTACTTGGTAAAGCTTCAACTATTGAATCCTCCTTCCTCAGTCTCAGTCCTCTGGAACTCTCTCTCTCTAGTCTCCAACTACTCAGTAGGAAGAAAGCAGTCTTCTGGGATTTGCCACCGTGTATATGTGGTGTTAACCGACGTTTCGGAGGAATGTATCGCCTCCATCTTCAGGGTAGAAGANAATCTCTCTCCTTTCATAACTTCAGGAGAATTGTATAGAAATCACCGCCTTCACGGGTTCCAGTACTGTATTCACGTCTGTAACACCGTGGCAACCGAACCCGTTACCCAGCAACGGACGTATATTTTCGTTGACAGCTTAACACTCGGGAACGTGTTTCATTCATCAGTTATACAGCAACAGACGTCTCTACTGTGCTCTTCTGAGTGCACACTTCCGGCGTTCAGGCGTCATGTCACAGTACATTTGCCATGGTAACTGAGGATAACCCATTTGTGGAACATTACAAATGGTTATCTTGAAGTGTCAAGAGATGGCACTGAGTTTTAACTTGTCAATAGTGGAGAGATCTGTTTCAGGTCGGGATGTCTCATTTGTAGCATGGAAAGAGTCAATGTTTGAGTCAAATATCACGTAATAAATTGAAAAAGACTAGTTCTGGTACAACGTTTATCCTTCCGCCTGGGACATATTCGTTGGAGACAAATAAATAAACTAAACCCTATGATGTTCCTGTGTTACCTATTTCCTTCCTACCGCCTCTGTCGTCTAGTGGTCAGAGTTCCTGCCTACAGATCCAGAGGTCCGGGCTCGATTACCGGCGTTACCATTTTTTCTGAGAAATAGTGGGTCTGGAACGAGGTTCCACTCAGCCTCGTGAGGATAATTGAGGAGTTATTTCAAGGAAATAGCGGCTCCAGTCTAGAAAACCGATATTAACGGCCGTGCGGATCCGTTGCGCTGACCACGCGACACTCTCTATCCGCCAAAGTTGGCACTAACTTCGCCGAGAAGCGGCGGTCGCTCGGTCGATATAGTTTGCTTGCGGGCTACAGGCCATGGAGTCTGTTTTGTTTGTTGATGATCTTTATCTTCTTTTCTAATTTTAGTTACGGACGACTCAACTCATACCCTTATGATTTATAGTATTTCATACACAAGGACACACTTTGTTAAAATGTGAGAGCACTGTATGAATACTTGTAAGCTTGCAGTAATTAACTTCTATGGGTCAATAAATATTGTCATTTTCTACCGTTGCTCCTACCCACACTGCCGCTATTACCCTTTCATATTGTATGATTTATATAAAAGTTAACATTTAGTGTTCAAATTCACTTCATGACATTTGTGGGAAATCAATACAGACAGCGGATGAAAATATTAACGAATCAATTGAAAAATCTTACCACCCTTCGAAACTCATATTTCACTGATCATGGATGAGCAGGCGAGTTGAATTGTGAGGCTCTGCTTTCAGACTGGCTCTGACTCCTATCTAGTAGGTACGGAGGTGACCATTCAGAGGGTAATGCGGCCGAAGCGTGACGTTTACCATTTGCTTCTATCTAGTACTGATATCAAGAAGGCGTGGAGTTTTACCGCTGCTCGCGCGTATCTCTTCGTGTCGCGGTGCTTTAAATAAGCACAAGGACAAATTTACTATTCTCTTCCTCTCGCCCTTCCTTGTCTCTTAGGAATACTTTAAGGGCTACAATTCCTAAGCCCTTCGTCGTGGTTAGCCTAGCACTTGGATCGAATCTTACGACTATCAGGCTATATGTTTTTGTTTCCTTTCAAAATATTGCTTCAGCATACTCTTATAGAGGCTCGCGGTTGAGGCACTATGCTACAAGCCGGAAGGTCGCGGGTTCGATTCCCAATGAGGTTACTGGATTTTTCAATTGACCAGATCCTTCCAGCCGCAATATGGCCCTGTGGTCGACTCAGCCTCTAACAGAAATGAGTACCAGGAATCTTCCTGGGGGTAAAGAGCGGCCGGCGCGTAAGGCTGACAACCTCACCGCCATCTGTGAACTGATTGTTTGGAAAATGTGGGAGCCTCGATGTCTCATAACCCTATGGGCCTTCAGGGTCTGTTACAGGGTTAGCTTTACCTTTTGCCTTAATATATTCTTAAGGAGTCTTGTACTTTTGTATTTTTTCTTGCATCTTTATTGTCATTGTCGATTTGAGCTCGCTTCTGACACATTTTTTTTTAAATCTTATCTGTGCTGCTTCCCGCTTCCGACTATCTCATGTTTACCTACTTCGCAGACAACATATTTCACAACAGCGCTTATTTCATAAGAATGCAGAGAACTGCCGAAACGTCGTTGGCTGGCCGAATAGGTTTCTCTAGAAATAACTTTCTAGACTTGTATTCAGGAGGTCTTCAGACATCGATTATTCCGAGCGTTTCGTGATTTTCGTCAGTCCCTCCATGAGAATTCCAGGATAAAACCTCGATCAGGCTACCACCTCTTTCTTCAATTCATTAACTTTCGTATATCCTCCTACCATCCGGAGCTGTGTAGCCTCTAAACCGAAGGCGACGTTACTGGTAGAAGTGTCACGTTTCGTCCTAAAGCAGGGCCGGGCCTCCAAGCGGTGAAACATCACTACCATTGACCCGCAAGTGGGTGTGATTTCGGAGCTCACCTAATGAAATGTGATATTTATCTCTGTCCTGATCCGTGACCCCTTAAATCCCACGCTGATTGTATTGTGTAGAGTTACAATGTATTGATCGAGTTTCACATCCCCATACTGTATCAATGGCAGCCATGCTAGCTCAGTCAGTATAGTGACACACCAGGAGATCAATTTCCGACAGGGAGCAGGGCAGAGCACTCCTGTATCCAGAATATGCGACCGCTATAATTAGCCACTGAGTTCCCTGTCCCGTAATATCCTTAATCATTCACTTCATCACTCTCATGTCCAAATGTTTTCCTGAACAATGTGTTTGAAACCCTCGTAATATATGTCCCTATATTTAATTAATAATTTACTCTGAAGAACAGAGACACAGCCTGATATTGGGTAAGAGGCTACGTGGACCCCAGAATTTGTCAGAAATTGCAACATGACAGAGGAATTGGGTTTTGAATCCTGACAGGAGCAAGAGATTTATCTTCTCCACATCATCCAGACTAGCATTAAAATCCACCCAGCCTCAAACCCAATAGGAAATGGAGGCTCTTTCCTTGTGGTTAGAAAGACCAGGGTGTGAAACTGATGATTCACTTCCATCTATTTGTGAGGCTTAGAATGGTGGAGCTATACGTCCACTCCCCCATACGACTTCGTGGTAAAGGTAAAAAAAGTTGTTCCTGTGCTTAACTAAGTAAGCACTATGCCATGAAGGCGTATGAGGGAGTGTATGTATATATCTACATTTTCTTAACCTCGGCCCTAGCTGGAGGTGAGTGATCAGCTTCCATTGGATAGGAGGTTAAGTGGGCCCCAGAGCCGGTCTGGACGAAGTGGAGAAGAGAAAATTCTTACCCTACCGGGACTTGAGCTCTGACCACTCTGTCATACAGCTCATAGCCAGTCGCTATACCGACTGTGCTATCCCGTCTCCTTATGATTTCATGGTGTGGTACTTAATTAATTAAGCATAGGGACAACTTTGTCTTCTCATGACACTACTAATCACACACACTCATATATCTTGCAGCAGCATACTTGGGGCGAAACACAAGTCATTTCATGTAAACATAAGTTGCGTCAAAACACAAACTACAATATCTTAGTAAGCTTATTACTGCATCGCTTCAAGGCAAGACAAGTTTTCGATATTTGGTTGTATACTGAAGTAAGTACGTGTTACGGAAGCAGATGTCAAGCACATAGAGTGCTTTTGTTTTTTCTTAAGCCTTATACAATTGCAAACAACATTTACTTCCTCCAAACGGTTTTGTTTTTGTCCATCATGTACCACTATGTTAATTAAGGAAACACTTCATTTGTTTCTCATCACAGTCTTCAAAATCTCATTGACACACAAAATTCTTTCAACTGTCCAAGTGCCACACAGCAAAACATAATATGAGAAATATTAACCATTTCAGCTAACAATTCACCATTTTTACTTTTAAATAAATGTATGTTGAAACAGTATGTGTAATCTACTACTTCAAATCAAAATTTTAATTGTGTAATGATTCCACAATAAGCAATAACAAGTTACAAACTCAGAAAATAACATGATACATAACACTAACACTAACATTATCACAGTTCCTAGAATTCAAGCAACAACAACAGTAACAGTAACTAGTATTCCTGCATTTGAAGTTTATGGTGAACATAAGAATGACCAATAATACATTGCCAGTGCTTAACGCACATTATTCTTGTAACAGAATCCTTTTCTAATCATTCATGTTTCAATATGTGCAATTCTTGCTTTCCTCTGGTGGATTCTTTGTCACTCTTTGGTTGACAGAAGAGAGGACAATTTGTAAGGTACTACTGACCTTTTAAAATGATTTGTTTTAAATTCACTCATTCATGGAGCTGAGCCCTTTTTGAGATGCTGCCAATTGTGGAGCCATTCAAGAACTTCCTAACATTTTATGGAACCCAAAGGTTCATTACCATGTCCACAAAAGCCCTCTACTGGTTCCTATCCTGAGCCAGATCAATCAAATCCATACCATCCCATTCTATCTCCCTAAGATCTATTTTAATATTGTCCACCCACCTAAGTCTTGGGCTTCCTGTTGGTCTCTTTCCTTCTGGCTTTCCCATCAATATCCTATATGCATTCCTCTTCTCCCCCATTCATGCTGCATAACCTGCCCATTTCATCCACCTTCACTTGAACATTCTAATTATACTTGGAGAAGAGTACAAGTTACAAAGCTCATCATGTAATTTTCTCCACCTCCTGCTTGAATCAATTCTGCCAGAATTTTTAATCACATAAGTTTTCTAATTATAGTTTAATCACTCACAAAATGTCATTATGGTTTGCTCTCTGCACAATTATCATGTCTTCTCACAGCTAGATAAGCAAGCTGAAGTATAGCATATGAACACAAGTAAGATCTGAACCATTTGCTGATAATGATAACACCAGTGGATTTTCCATAGAATTGATATATATGAATCACAATATATCATCATTTACTATCCCAAATTTTAAACCCTTAGGCATTTGATACCACATACCAAATAATTATCAAGAAAAAGTAAGGAATATTACTGATAAACATATTATTGTGAGAGTTATCAGCATTCTGGCACTCTGTTTTTGAGCCAATTTCTCTGCGCTTCATCCTTGACCTTCTCCAGGCAAATTCCTTGCACTTTTGGAAAGGAATATTGCTGTTAGTGTGCATAAAATCACAATAATCACAGCAGGCAACACACAGTATAAAAAAATCCCAGTAAACCACAAATTCTATGTTGGCAACACCACAGATGTCATCAGAACTAATTTCAAAAGTCAGTGTCCTCAGAATATGAACTGCAAACCCCACAACCCAACACTATGAGTGAAATATTCAGTTAAACTTTCATGTCCTTGCACAGACTTAAGAGCATAGAACCGGCTTATACACACAGTGACTATTGATTAAATACTAAATGCAGCACATAATTCTATAATATACACATTTCCAAGGCTACCTAACCATCCAGCTTGCAGAATTCTGAGCATCAGAAAAAGAAGCAAGCTTAAAATGAGGTTTGACTTGTCAATAATAGCTAGATTTAATAACATATTTGGCATGGTATGAAGTTCACTTTTTTTGTATAAATAATATCATACTAGTGCCTCCCACTACTCCAACAATGAACATTATAACCAGTAGTGGGGTCCTGATGTAATAAGTATGGAATCAAAATGCCTGAACAGATGTTTGAAAGTCCTGATATTTAAGTTACCAGTCTTTTTTTTTTTTTTCAGTGTTAATATTTGACAGAAATGGGTTATTAAACTCAGAACTGAGATTATTAATATTCAAACATTCATTGTTAATATTTGACAGAAATGTGTTATTAAACTCAGAACTGAGATTATTAATATTCAAACAGCTAAGTAATAAACTATGCTTTTCAAATATAATATCCAAAATATTTCAAAATTCATCAGTCTAATTTTGAAATAACCTGTGTTTACGAATGTCAAATGAGTTATCAATTTCTAACCATTTCCTTTTCTTGTCCTTGAAGGTATTCCAATGTAATACAACCCTACAAGCTTCAATATTATCACAGAAAAATGGTTTTAAATTTCCATACAGCATACACTGTGGCTGTAGTGTATACAAGGATTGATGCTTCAGAAATCTTTAGGAAGACAGTAACATCATGTTCAATCTCCTGCCTTATGTTGTGGCAGCAGTTTACAAGACTGCACCCAGCATGTATGTTTCCTGCAGCCATGAAGTCATCTTACAGGTAAGTATAGAATTTTAATTTCGTGCATCCTGCCATGTTACAATATATACAACCTCTTTATTTGACCGTCACAACACAGCAAATATAGAACTTCAAGGACAATGCTCAGTTATAGTTCTGCTACATGTTTCAGCCATGAGTGGCCATCATCAGGCAAACACACTTCAACAAACATACACCATTGAACTGCAATACGTAAAATTTGATACAATTTTATAAATCATTTAAGATAATTTGAACAAGAATACAATAAGTAGGTTGTTTAAAACAATAACAAGTCATATATAAAAATTAAAATTTGATTTTATAAGAAACTCGAATTTACTATTCGTCGATAGAAATGTATGAAAAGTAAAACCAACGACCGATTCAATGTTATTAAACATCAATCAAATTTTAATTTTTATATATGACTTGTTATTGTTTTAAATAACCTACTTATTGAATTCTTGTGCAAATTATCTTAAATGATTTATAAAATTGTATCAAATGTTATGTACTGCAGTTCAATGGTATACGTTTGTTGAAGTGTGTTTGCCTGATGATGGCCACTCGTGGCTGAAACATGTAGCAGAACTATAACTGAGCATTGTCCTTGAAGTTCTATATTTGCTGTGTTGTGATGGTCAAATAAAGAGGCTGTATATAAGTACAGAATTACCTAATTCCTGTATTCTGGAAATAAACCGCAGAAAAATGTTGTGTAAAAAAATGTGTTCATTGTATATAATTTCCTGCACAGAGAATACTGGAAAATGTGGAACACAGAAATGTTTCTTGTACAAAACTTATGTTGAAGTGGTGGACATGCATTTATTTCAATGCAAGTACCAGCTAAATTCTGTCACCAAGTTGAGATGAATCTAGTTTACGGTGAGCATAGACAGCAATATTTGTTTTGATTTACAAGTAACTAGATGCAACGTCTCTGTGATGTAAAATCCTTCAAGATCACAAACACCTGATATTTGCAAGCACATTTCTCTCTCATGTTTACATGTCATATGTATGTTTCAACAAAAAACGATCATATTTAATTTATTATATAATTAAACCTTATATTCCATCAAACATAATACATCTCAACTAATTCTCAACATGTCTTAATATATGTATTTCTGCAGGTAGATGATAGCTTTCCCCATTTCAACTAACAGCAGTGTGACCTAACCCTACCACAGCTCCCCTGCTCTTCCCAAACATCAGCCTTCAGAACTCTGTAAGCACCAGCAGCTGAAAGACACCTGCTGCTTTCAGTCATTAGGATAGAAAAGTTCTTCATTATGTATTAACAAAAACTGCATAATTAGGAGCTTCATAACTTGTACTCTTTGCCAAGTACAGTTAGAATGATCAAATCAAGGAGGATGAGATGGACAGGGCATATAGCATGCATTAGGTTGAAGGGTAATAAATATAGGATTTTGGTGGGAAGGCCAGAGAAAAGAGACCACTAGGGAGACCTAGATATAGGTGGGAGGATAATATTAATATGGATCTTAGAGACAGGATGGGGTGGTATGGACTGGATTGATCTGGCTCAGGATTGTGACCAGTGGAGGGCTCATGTGAACACAGTAAAGAACCTTTAGGTTCCATAAAATGTTGGAAAATTCTTGAGTAGCTGTGCAACTGGCAGCTTCTCAAAAAGGAAAGTGCCATAAAGTTAGTTTCTTTATGTAGCAGTGTTAACTTCCTGACTTGTTATTCATCCCTCTTAGGTCCCAAATGTTTTCATGATCAATTTGTAATATATCCCTTCCCTCAAACTGGACCCACATTTCCTACAGACCTGGCATCTTTTTTTTTTTTTCCTAATGTGATCTATTATGATGGTAATGAACCTCTCGCTCACTCCGTGGCTTTAGTCTCCAAGTGAAATATACCGACTGAGCGACTGCCACATGTCAGCCAAATTGGTGTCAACTTTTGCAGATAGAGGATGTCACATGGTAAGCAAAACAAATGCCCATGGGCATTAATTTTGGATTTCTAGACCAGACCTGCTACTTTTCCATTCAAGTAGCTCCTCAATTATCGTCACAAGGCTTGAGTGGACCCCATTCCAGACCCAATACATCTCAGAAAATCTGATAGCGCCAGGAATCCAACCCGGGACCTCTGGATCTGTAGCCAGGCACTCTTGACCACAGAGTCAGTCCTCCAGATTCCATAAAAGGTAGAAAAGTTCTTGACTAGCTGATGAACTATTCAAGAAAGACTCTCTTCTATGAATTTAATTATTTACTTACTGTTGATACCACATTTGAATTCTGCAGCACTCTGAAATGATTTTTTATGTACAGTTGGATTATGAGGTTGATCCTGATTTTGGTTTGCGTTGTGGATAAACCTGAGGTTATGGCTGACACATACAACATAACCTTCTACGTAAACTCATGAATATTATGTACTGAATAGATCACTAACTTACATACATAGTAGATCAGAGTTGCTGAGAAGCTAACAGCCATTCAACAGGCGAAGGAAATCCTTGCTTTTCATGGGGTCCAAACGTTTATTACACCACACAATGAAACACATTATTGGATATAAACATATCTTTAAATGTGTACACATAAAAATTGCCAGAATATGATCCAATAAATATATTAAATATATACATAATTTTGTACTTTATAAAGCGTGAACCATCAGTAGCAGGTTGCATTTTCTACAACAAACTGACCAACAACATAAAAAGATAATAACAACCAGTTTAGAAAGGAACTGAAGAACTTTCTCATTAATTCATTCATTTCCTTTATTTTCCAAATATCTATATAGGTAACAAACCTAGGATGTGGAAATGGTCCTTTTGAAAATAGATATATCAAGATACATATATAAAAGTACAAAAGTCATACAATCAAAATCACTTACATTAATAGATTAACATATATAATAGTATAAAGTTATTTTTAATAACTTAATATTATTATTTTTCATACATTTCCTGTTATAAGTTAATCTTATCATTATTGTAATTTCTACTCGTATAATGTATAACTTGGATGGACATATCCTATATCAACGTATTTTGATTTCCAGGATGAACAAAACAGAACGAATAAATATTTTGCAGCAATTATGTGAAATAACTTTATTGAGGTTATGTATATGTGGAAGCAAAATTTAACAGACCTTTATTTAAGACACTGAAAGTCAAACCATCCTGTGGAACCTGAAACACGGTAACTCCAAGCCGTGACACATCACGAACATTACGTTTATCATCGTCAAAGAAAATCATATGTTCAAATCTGATTCCTGTCTTAGCACGTAAGTTATTAAAATGTACTGTCTTTGTACCGGGATATATTTCTTTATACCGAAAATACTGTGTTATGTCAAACAGGTGTAACAATTGATATGCCCCTGGTATATCTTCTATTCTTGATGCAGCAGCCAAATTGTAGCCACTGTTTGTTAATGCCCTCAGAAGTTGTGGCACCTCAGGAAAAGTCTTAAACACTCTGCCTCTCGTATCGGTTATATTTCTTTGTCTGCTTATGCTGAATGGACTTTTAGCATTTTTATCAACCCTGAAGGGCCATAATGTAAAATCTAAATCCAAAACTATCAGCGCCGGTTTCTTCCAATCTTCTACCTCACAGAGTAGACGACTGTGCATGTTTATTCACGAATCACAGAATTATTATGGTAAACTGGTAATATCTGAAAGTAACAGAATCAAACATAGTTAGATAAATATGTGAGCAGTGTCACAAACATTTCAGAGGTGCATGCTGCATCCATCTTCATGGTCTAGTTGCATAAAGTGTATGAGTTTCTGTGCATATGTTGATGCAAAAGAACCACAGTAGGAAAAGTGGGGGTTGGTGTCCCATACATGTCAATAGGAACAGTGATGAGGGAAAGTTCTGTTTCATAGACTTATGTACCCTAGGCCACTCGGACCCTGAAGATGGAAGTAGCACACATTTACAAAATATCAGCAACACTGGCCACATCCACATGGTGTTAGGATCAAAGTGCTGAATTAATATGAGAAGTGACAGTAGGTCAGTAAATATGTGACATCTGAGTTTCTGACGGTGGTGAATGTTATGGCTTTTCAATACAAACACTTTACCAGCCAGTGAGTTGGCGCTCAGTGTGAATCTGATTTGTGACACTGGTTATCCTGACTAGGGATTTTCATGTTTCTCTTCAGTCCTTCCTTGCAAATTCCAGGATAGTACTTAAATTAGGCCATGACAGCTTCCTTCAAAAGCCTCTCCAATTCATCAGTCATCATACCACTTGATGTTTTGAAGAACAGATATTGAAAGTTATTAATTAATTAATCTACAAATGCAATGTTTCAAATTGGGTCAACATATAACCTGAAATAAAAACACAGGATAGAAACCATATTAATTAGCATAATCTGATAAACATGAAATTAAACATAGAACCTGAAATAAAAACACAGGATAAGACACCATATTAATTAACATAATCTAATAAACATGAAATTAAAGAGTGTTTTCTTTAACTATGGGTAAACCCAATATAGGCTGATCAGTTCGGTAGCAGCATATATTATGTATTCAAAAGGTCAATGGTTTGAACTTCTGTTGGGCAACCAGAAAGCGTTGCAAAAATATTATCTCTTTCAGTCTTTCAAGGAAGTTAAGTTACTACAATTTAAAAAATCGGGTTGATTCCTTCGCAAATCCTTAATCCACCATTCATAATTATCGTTATCACATTACTGTGAAATAACATCAGAAGCTTATGTGCAGTCACAAGACTCACGTCAGCTAACAAGACAATCCTCTGTTCAGGAAAAATTTCGTTTTCAAAATGTATTAACACATTAAAGAGCAAGTAACCTGGCTAGTCTTTCAGAATCGGTCCACTATGTGTTACATTACAAACCAGTTAACAAACAAAGTGCAAAAAAAATAAGCACAATATTATACGAAATCAAACCTAAGCTGCGGGATTAAATTCTACCGCAAAATGTAAAATAAGTCATGCACTTTCGTCCACCCATCCCCAGTGATCTATGCTGTAAACACTGAAACATTGCGTACCGCGACTCATCAGTCAAGATAACTTACAACTTTAATAACCAACGAAAGTATGTTTACTATTACAGAACATATAACACCCTAATTGACATACGCCTCGAAAATAAATACGTGGATGTCGCAACGTTTGTTGAGCATTCAGTGCGCCATCAAGAAGATTAAGAAACTCACTTACTTTACGACTGGCGGTTTACCGCCAATCGGTTTGTCTTGGCGCCAAGCCCCGTGATATTTTTAAACATCGTGTCCTAGTTGCTATATTATAAAATCCTAGAACTAACAAATCTCATTTATGCTTGGCATTCTTGGAGTTTAAGGAATATATATAGTGTGCAATGTCTTAAATTATATTACAAATATGAAAACTGGTTGTCAGGTTGGCAGCAATGGTTTGCGTATGCACAGCTGTTCCATGATGTGTCTGATGTAGTGAAAAGAAATGGTGGGATTGTAGTTTTGTGTTGCCTTATATGTAATTCTTAACACAGTTATCAAGTACTTGCAAAACGTAAAGCTCATATTGTTAACTAAATGATGTAATGTATAATATAGACTCAAAATATTGATTTTTTTAACGTATCAGGTTTCAGCTTGTTTGGATTTTGTTAAGAGAAAATTATGTGGATTAAAATTTATAGCTTCTTGACACCAAGTCGTTCGTTTGGAAAGATCAGTCGGAATGTTTATACAAGTAGGTAAGAGAGAGCACTCTTAAAATGTAATTTCTTGCATTGGCCATTTCAGAAGATAAGCAGTGCATTAATGCAACGTTTATTTAATACATCTTTGTATCAGATATTTCCGTAAAACTCACCTGTATGTTACTTATTTTCAAGTAATGTTTCCTTTGTTGTATAAATGCGCGTGCACAGGATTAGCGAAAAGTGATATATAAAAAGGCTGAATCGGAATATATTGACATTTCGAAGAGTTAATCGAGTTGTGTGAATGCCACTATACAAAAATAAAGATGCATCCTTAAAGGAAAGATTTTGTTTTTTTTTCAAATCAAGTATATGAATGTTTACTTAAATAATTATTTTTGTGCATTTTTACAGAATTTTATATGAAACTCATTATGAAACTTTGAAATTACCCAGAAATTGTACAACTAAAGATGTGCGGGATTCTTTCATCAGATTATCAAAACAAGTGAGACGAATTCTATGTTGACAGCATAATGGGAGTAATTTTCTGAGTAATGAATTTGTGGTATGTTGTGTATCTGTGGCTTCAATTCCTTCCAGTGTCATCCAGACAAAAATCAAAGTGATCCAACTACCACGCATACACAGTTTGTGAAAATAAATGAAGCTTATAGTGTTCTAAGCCACCCAGATAGGAGACGTACATATGACCTAACTCTCACTCCAGAGGGTGGATATAGCCAAAGGCATGAAAATACTCACTTTGATATGTACACAACCACATCTCAAAAAGGAGGGTAAGTTATATGCTTTTTCTTCTTTTTGGATCTTAATTTTTATTAAATGAGACGAGATTTGAATAGGAAGATTGTTGTTGTTCTTATCAACCAAAGTTGGTGATTATTAATGAATATATTAATATTTGAAACAAAACATGGTGATGCTTCATCTTCACTGCTTTAACTTTGCTTAATAATATTCTGTTAAGAAAATCTGAGGGAGTTAAAATTGTAGGATATGAGTGATGCAATACAGGGGTACCAACTGTCAATTTACTGTCTGCGGAGAGAGTATTTATCTCCAATACTATGGACGAAAGGGAGCCAGGATAGTGCAGTTGATATAGCGACCGGCTACGGGCTGGATGGCCGAGGGATTGACGTTCAAGTCCAGTAGGGGCAAGATTTTTCTCCTTTCCACATTGTCTAGACTGGTTCTAGGTCCTACGTAGCCTCCTCTCCAATGGGTACTGCGGGCTCTCCTTCAGGGGTAAAGTAGCCATAGCATGAAGCTGACCACTCTCCTCCGACTAGTGCTGAGGTCAAGAATACATGGATCTATACATATACTTCTTCATATGTTTTCATGGCATATTTAACTGAAGGGTAACTAAGATCTTATTGTGACGATGTTACATTAATACAAATATTATGTTTCTGGACATTATCCATCAGCCTGTCTTTATCTAAAAACACTGTCCATTTATTTTTCAAAACAACGTTTTGGAGACTTGATTCTGTATCCATCTTCAGGTAAAACCTGTTCAGTTGTGCCCAATCACTAGAGCTAGTCCCCATCTCTGGAAAGTCTCCAAAATGTCGTGTTTTGAAAAAAAAACAAGACAGTGTTTTTAGATAAATACAGGATGATGGATAATGTCCAAAAACCTAATATTTGTACTAAGGGTAACATTTATTTGTATTGCCTGGAAGCAGGTAATTTCAAATCTCCTGGTGCTCTGTACCTGGGGGCTAGCATTTTTCTTGAAAAATGCAATGCATGGCTGGCCGGACCACATGCATGCACCACTGTAATAATAAAGCCAGACCTGCCTGGTAAAGGTTAATTTCACCACACTAAATTTTATAATAAGTTTCAGAGTTTGGAAAGATCCGTCATTCTGGGAATATCGAGAAGAGAGTCGGCATGACAGTGGTAAAGACAGAGACTACTATGGCATCAAAGGTTTGAAGAGAGTTCATAATGGTTGGATTGCTGTTCTTTGTGTTGTTTTCTCAGCCATAGGCGTCTGTCTACAGGTTATCTTGATTCGGTAAGTTGGGTGTTTTTAAATTCCCTGTTCTTAATGTTATATTTTAGCATCCTGTTGCACCGATTCACGTTCATGATGTGTATTTGTACCAACCATCTTACTTTCACTTTTCTCTTCACTATGTTCCAGCACTAATGTGCCATCATCAGGTGTGGTTTTATTTACGTCAAACCATTGCACTGTATGCCATCATGTCTCCTTTATAAGATGGTTAAAATGTATATATATCATGTATAATAATAAAGTTTATATATTAAGACTTTTCAAGATTTATCATCTATATGTCGCACTTCAAATTCGCGAGTTACGTCAATCCTCTCCTATGGGAGTACTCTTCCTATATTCTTGTGTATATTGTGTTCTGTGTTGTGTCCTTCCCTTGTGACTGCGTGTGTTGTATTCCCTGTTCTTCATGGTTTGGTGCTTAATTAGTTTAGCACAAGGACAACTTTCACCGTGTTTTATGATTTCCCTGAAATAAACAGTAAGGTTTAATCAGTCTCATATTCTGTCACCACCAGACAGTATTGACCATGAAGATGAAAGTAGAATCTTCCTTCGAAACATCGATATTATCCACCTGCAGTACTACATGATGTCAAAATGCAGAAGACTGCAGCCTGAAACACACAAACTCTATGGAGATGAGCCCTTCTTGAGAAGCTGCCAGTTGTGCAGCTACTCAAGAATTTCCTGGCATTTTATGGAACCCGAAAGTTCATCACCGTGTTCACAAGAGCCCTCCACTGATCCCTATCCTGAGCAAGCTCAATCCGGTCCATACCACCCCATCCTCTTTCTCTAGGATCCATTTCAATATTAGCCACACACCTACATCTTGATCTTCTTCTGGCTTTCTCACCAAAATCCTATTTGCAATTCTCGTTGCCATTCATGCTACATGACCTGCCCACCTCATCCTCCTTGACTTGATCATTCTAATTATACTTGGAGAAGAGTACAAGTTATGAAGCTCCTCATTATGCAGTTTTCTCCAACCTCCTGTCACTTTATCCCTCTTCGGTCCAAATATTCTCCTCAACACCCTGTTCTCAAACACACTTAGTCTGTGTGCCTCCCTTAATGTCAGAAACCAATTTTTGTGCCCCTACAGAACCACAGGCTAAATTATAGTTCTTTATGTTCTAATTTTTACGTTTCTAGTCATCAGACAAGAAGACAGAAGGTTGAGGACCCAACAGTAGCTCAGCCTGGAACAGTTACTGTCACAGGTACCCAAAAATTCCCTGCCTTCAATTCCTATATTAGGATGTGAATCTTTGTTATCTGTTTAGAAGTTCACTGACTTTTTCTGAAAGATCAGTGACTCGTACTATACTACATGATGTCCCATCCCAGGAGAGTAATTTTTGGCAGCCAATGCTGTAAGAACTTAAATCCAAGATGTGACTTTATTTTTCAGTAAATCAGTGACATTTAATCGAGAACAACTGGATGAACGAAGTCAACAGATGAACAAGGTGCTGTTACAAGTTCAGAAGCAGGCAGTATTGCTTGGCAACAAGGTACAGCTTGAGCATATGAAGAATCGTCTCAATGTATCAGAAACTTCAAACCAGAAAGTTATACAAGAGCATCAGGAAACATCCGGTGGGGGCACCAAACAAATGGAACACCTGTACAGTACTTCAGAACCTTCAGTTTTCATAGTTCCAGGTGCAGAAACTGAGGAATTGATGGAAAATAGTAATTGTTCTGTACCAACCCTGACATATCAAGGAGAAACTCTCCACAATTTTTAAACGCACAATAGAGATACAATAGATGAATTGAAGCTTGATATGCTAACATCGCCAAGCACAGTAGAAGGGGAAAAGACAGATATGTCTTCCTCAAAATGTGTTTGTGTTGCGGCACTTCCCATAAATTATCAGTAACAAGCATAAAATATTTTGGGATACCTTCATGCATACTACATGTTAAGACACCCTCCACAGTTTAAAGAATTATGTCTCATCTGGAAATGTCACAGAAAAATCTCATTGCAAATCCCACACACAGAAGTAATTGTAGTAACAGAACTTTGGGTAGTCTACTGTGATATTCAAAGGCATAATCCGGTGCCTGATCGCTTGCTCAATGGCGAAGAAATGAAACTTGATACTCTAAATGTAGAACTAGAAGCTGTAGATCTTGATCCATAAATCTGTTGTCCTTTATATGGTTTGATTTTCAAAATCTGTGAAAGGAATGTAATATATACTTTGTATCATAAAATTGTATTATGACTAACAGATTCACTTCAAAATCATTACTAACATATGATTTTTATCCTTATGTATAAAGTTTATAAATAAATTATGACTGTAGTTTGTATATATTGTAAATATATTTGTTTGAAATCAGGGTATGTTAATAGAGTAAGAAGAGAAACAATTACAATAGTCTTGACTATGTAAAAAGGGTGGATAGCACGAGGATGCTGAGAAGTATGACCTGCCAAAGCATCAGTGGACTGCTGCCAGACTACACGGCGTCACATCCTGGAAGATTGTACTCTTCATTGTTACTGCGTTAAGAACTGCAGATGTGATACACCAAGACAGTTTAGCCCAGCAGTTTAACATGTCACAAAGAGAGAAAGTAGCCGATGAGAAATCTAAAAGTAACGACGGTGGAACAAAATAAGAGCTCAGAGACTTTTCATCCATCAACCCAGATAAAGCAGAAACATAGCTAGGAAGGGGGAGGCAGAAAAGGAGCAGGAAAGATGTGATGATGTATTGTAAAATATAGTATATTTATTATTTATTTATTTTTAAATAAAATAAATATGACTGGAGTGATATGTAATGAATTATTAAAATAATTTAAAATGTGTAAGAAAGGAGCCACAGAACTCCATCTGGTTTTGTATTTTGTTGATAAAGTGTCACTTCCTTCACATTTTAATTCTCTTTATGTTCCGTTCCACATTTTCCCCTTTTGAATAAGGACTCTCTTAATTTTTAACCTCCTAAGATGTGTGTGTCAATAGACCTTGAAAGAGGTCAAATTTTTCTTGAAGAGTATATAGTTCAGATAGAGCCCAATGCTTTGGAGGAACATATCTTAAGGGTTGAAGGATAAACCAAACAAGATACCAGGTGAAGCAAATGGCAAGCTGGGCATTGCTACTCAGAAGAGTGTATTTTTCATAGTCACTGCTATGAGGACCTCAAATTTGAGATGTTAAGAGTGTTTCAGTTGCTACTCAGCTAGAATATTGGTATGCACATCAATAGATCTCCAGTTGTGAATGTTCCCCAGCAATTCCCTCATCATTGCGGTGAAGGTATTTTCAAGTGGAGAGATGAGAAAAAAAGGTAAATCCTGAAGCAGAGTTAGAGTTTTTTTTTTTTTTTTTTACATAGTGGGGGCTGGAGTCTAACTGGGTCCATTCAGCACGTCAGACACTGATTGGCCTATTGTACCTTCCCTGGATGATTATGATGATGGAAAATTTGGTGGAATGAAGATTGGCAAGGGAAACTGTTGAGCGTTGTACAAAATACTGACGTACACTTTACAAATGAAATGCTTAGTTTCTTATGAAATATATGATACACACATTAACCACTGTGCTGTGTTCTGTTGACGTTTCCAATTCTAGATATTGATAGATCATAAAATAATGAAAAAGGTCTTATTTTGTCAGTTTGGTCATTTAGAAATAGAAGTAGAACAAAGTAGGAGAACTTCATGATTTTGTTCTATTAGGACAAGAATAGTTCAGTGTAAAAGATTATGATTGAGTAGACATATAGATGAAATGGCTAATGCAGGAAACTCATTCCAAGATTTATTAGTGAAGTTTTTCAGGAAATGACCACAGTGAAGGTGAAAATGGGAGAATGATATTAATTTTTATCTTAGTGAAATAGGTTTTGGTAACATGGGCTTGATTATGCTGGTTTGTATAATTGTGTTCTTTGGTCAATATACTTTTTCTCAGCTCTATTTCTGCTCCAATACCAGAGGTGGCTAGTATTGCAAAGCTGTTTTATAACTTAAGCATTTAATGAACATCTTGTCACTCTGGAGACCAATGTTCAAACCCAGGATAGTTCATATGATATTTCAGAGAACATGGAAGTTCCTCTGTATAATTATGTATCTACCAAACTGAGGGTACGCAGTAGTTCAGTTGGTTGAGGCACTTATGCTGCAAGCGGGAAGGTCGCAGGTTCAACTCCTGATGAGATGTATTTTTTCAATTTATCTAATCCTTCCAGCCGCACTATGGTCCTGGAGTCAACTCAGCCTCTAACAGAAATGAGTACCAGGAATCCTGGGATGTAAAAGGCAGCCGGTGCAGAAGGCTGACAACCTTACTGCAATCTGTGAACCGATTGTCTAGAAAATGTGGGAGCCTTAACCTCTCACAACCCTATGAGCCTTCAGGGCTTGTTACAGGGATAACTTTACCTTTTTATCTATCAAACTAGTGTTACATTTTCAAGACAGTATTCTTAAAGTTACATAACACATATTTAATATTTTCAGCAATATATCTTATCATCATGTCCATCATTCATACATTCTTACTTGTCACTGTTTTGTATATCTATCAGTAGCTGATAACATGAACACTTGATAATCTGAAGATCAATAGAAATTATCAGTGTTTTTCCAGTACTTACATTGCTAACACTCAGCTACCTGCTGAAATATAGAAATTTCAACTCTAGGCTTATGTGCTGTTTGAAACAATTTTAGCGTGGTGAATATTTCATATGATCATTTTGAAATCATTATTGATATCCAGTGTCAGCTTGTTGAATCTGCCCCATCTTCACTGGAGCCCCATTAGCCATTGCTTTCAGGGTTCCTTCTCAGCTTCTGCTGCATGGCCCCAGAAGGCAGGGCACTTGCTTTATGTTACCCTCTTCTATGGGATGGATGCAGGTATTGCTCTTTGAAGTGAGCACAAAGATACTGAGAAGGACAAAAATGGATTTAAAATTTAAAGGAAGAAAAGACCTGTGGGACAATCCGGAACAAAATGGTTGGGCCAGGAAACTTGAAAGGAAAGATTATGCGGAAAAAAAACAGATTGAAGACGTTTTGTCTGGTGATAGGTGAAAAGTAAAGTTATGTGTGAGTACCACTCATGAAGACATAGAAACAAGTAGGATACTATAACAGTAACTCTTAACTCATAATTGAGGGGTGGTTAGTTTAAATCTTGATGAGGGCGCAGACTACCGTCACTAAGATTTGTTATAGTTTGTTATGTCCTTCCAGGTGCATGCCAGATTATGGCAATTAAGCCACAACCCCGACGCTTCTTGAGAATTTTCATAATGCTGAAGAGATGGAGGTTGGAGAAAACTGCGTAATGAGGAGCTTCATAACTTGTACTCTCCCCAACTATAATTAGAATGATGAAGCCAAGGAGGATGAGATGGGCAGGGCATGTAGCACGAATAGGGGAGACGAGGAATGCGTACAGGATATTGGTGAGAAAGCCAAATGGAAAGAGACCACTGGGAAGACCAAGGCGTAGGTGGGTGGACAATATTAAAATGGATCTTAAGAGAGATATGATGGTGGTGGTATGGACTGTATTGATCTGGATCAGGTTAGAGACCAGTGGAGGGCTCTTGTGAACACGGTAATGAACCTTCGGGTTCCATAAAATGCTGGGAAGTTCTTGAGTACCTGCACAATTGGCGGCTTCTCAAGAAGGGCTCAGCTCCATGAATGATTAAGCAATGATGGCCATGACAAGAGTTCTGTTCACGAGTAGTAAAGGTTCTGGGTAAACAGTAGCAAATGGCTGCGATTTTTTTAACTATTTCTATGCTATGAAACATGATAAACGCAGTAGTATATGATTTACGTGCGGGAGGCTACCAAGTTCGGTAAATATTCAGTACTGCCCCACCACGTTTTCCCATCGAACTGTAAACACCGCTTAGTTGGTGTGCAAGAGAGGCAGTTGGTAAAGGACAGGGCAAATACAGAAACTTCACGAATGTAAATAGACTGCAGTTGAATACTCATGACAGTTGTGTTCACTGTTCAAGATATATGTCTATATAGTAGTTAATGAGCGAGGAGTCTTTTGTTTTCATTATTATGTATGTTCTGTGAGTGCAGATAATGTTTGGAGAGTATGGTTATATGACGTGTAGATTTCTTTTAATGCTAGTGGGGTGGGACTAAGTCCCTTGTACTGCGGCCACTTCTGGCCTATTATACCAGCCCCAGATGATAGGTGAGGGTGATGGTGGAGCAATTGATGGAATGAAGAGTGGCAGGGGAAACCGAAGTGCTCGGAGAAAACCTGCCCCAGCGCCACTTTGTCCACCACAAATCCCACTTGACCAGACCCGGGGATCGAACCCGGGCCACCGCGGTGGGAAGCCAGCGACTAACCGCGTGATGTGTAGTTAGTATTTACGATAGAATGTAAATTAGTTTATGAATATTTGTAAGATTTTATTTAAAACAGAAACCTGCTAGATCTCCATATACGTGTATATCTTCAGTTCAGTAAAATAGTTTCCATTGCTCTGATAGGAAGCTCAAGCATTGTTACTTATTACGTGTCTCAGAAATGACTGTTGGCTTAAAGCAACTGTAGATTTTGTGTACGGTTGGCCATTGCATATATAAGGCCTACATATTACGACTAATACTCACCTTCAACTAATGCCGAGATCAAGAATAATTAGATCTATACATACACTCCCCCATAGCGGCCTCCGTAGTCTAGGGGTAACGTTCCCACCTCGTGGAATTTTTAAGGGCGGAAAAATTCAGGGAACAAGTCCTCCGGGAGGGACTTTAAGCCGTGGGTCCCGTGTCGTAGCTTTACGGCACGTAAAAGAACCTCATGTCCCAAGGGGACCACTGAGCCAAATTCAGGACATTCCCGCCCACCAGTAGTCTCTAACGCCTCTGGTGGATGGGGGAAGCATCGAGATACCGCTGAGCCAGTAGAGGCCGAACTCGCTGGCTGAGTCGGGACTGATGGCACGCGCCAGTACCGGTAGGGAATAGAGACTGATAGAATATCATAAGGGGACGCACAATGGACCAACAGTTGGTCTAAGTGCATGGGGAAACCCACCCTCTCCAATACAATACAATACAATACAATACACTCCCCCATATGTTTTCGTGTCGTATTGCTTAATTACTTAAACACAGGGGCGAATTTACCTTCTTACACCAGCAATATTCATGACTGCTTGAATTCAGATCTTCGTGAAGATCATACTTCACAGCTACACTCTTACCGTGTATGTCTCCTAGTAATATGAAGCGTCCTGGGAACAACATAACCCATTCTATATGCCTATTATATATTAGTTAAAATATTTTTTTTTTTGCTTTTAATTTTTAAATGCCGAGGAAAGTTTTAATCGCTTCGTCGACCAGCTATAGAATGAACAAGAACGAGATGGGCATGACATGTAGCGCGCATGGGGCCGAAAAGGGATGGTGGGAAAGCTATAAGGAAGAAGATAACTAGGAGGAACTACACGTGGGTTGAAGAACAATATTAAAATTGGTCTTAGAGAAACAGAATGTGGAAGGATGGGCTGGATTCATCTGGCTCAAGATAGGGGCCAGTGGCGGGCTCTTATGGACAAGTTAATGAACCTTCGAGTTCCATAAAATGTTGGGAAGTTCTTCGGTAGCTGAGCGACAGGCGGCTTCTCAAGAAGGGCTGAGCTCCATGCAGTTAGTTAGGCCAGAAGGTTGGGAAATTCTTGACAGACATGTCCAGTATCATTGCTTCTTTCGCATAAAATTAATTAATGTAATGTGTTACAGAGAGACCCTCTCGACACCTTTATTTGAATAGTTAGGCAGTGTCGGTAAGCCCTCAAATAGAAGTAAACGGAAGTGAAGTTACGGTACCAATACATACACGAGTCAAGTCTCCATATCCTTCTATATACAGAGTGCCCCAGGAGGAAAGGTCAATATTCTAGGAGGTCATAGTATCGGCCATTCTAAGCAAAAAGTGTATATGTACATTTGACCTATTCCGAACGGTTTCCGAGACAGAGCTATTTCACTGTACAGTTCCAAAACTGTTGATAAGAAAGAGATATTACGTACTGTTTCTAATACCGGTATTTACTGTTCAAGTGTCAAAGTTGGTACCGTTTACCTAATACATATAATACATTTTCGAAAATTCCACCGTCAACATCAATGCACTTTGCAACTCGTGTGAGGACACGGCGTGTTGCTCGTCTGTACAGTGTACAGTGAAATAGCTCTATCTCGGAAACCGTTCGGAACAGGATACATGTACGTTTATGTTTTTTTGTTTAGAATGACCGATATTATAACATCCCGAAACCTTTCTTCCTGGGGCACTCCGCCTATAAAAAGTAACGAAACGTCAAGAGAAAGCTTTGAAATTTCACAGTTTCATGTTACCATGGCAACGAATTCTCGGAAGAGGTACAGGTAATGCGTTGCATGTATTTGGTTATAAATTAAGTCACAAATGAAGATGTCTTCTTTTCTGTGTATCGTGTCTATTCTGTGTGTGTTGATAATATTTCGATGTTGATATTAGAAATGTAGTTTAAAATACTATAAAGGAGACAGTGTACTATTTACTGATTGAATGTGTTATTCGTGGGAGATGGCGTTCAACGTCGGCTTCGACGTCTCAGTCGATAACGCGTAGGAATAGAAAGGAATGCTGCAGACGGTAGGGGTAATTAATAGAACGAAATCTTACATAGCAAATAAAGAAACTTACCGTTGTATTCTTAACGGGCGTTATTTTAATGTGAGTGTGTGTGGGGTTCAAGGCGCATGTGCAGTAACGTCTATATGCGCTTGAAATTGAGGAAGTCCCAGGAGAAAGTCTCAACTGCTGTTCATACAGTTTATAACCCAACATTGCAACAAACGAACAGTTACAAATGTTCTAGCTGTGTGCTCTGAGCACAATGCATTTGGAACAAAGAAAAATCTGCCCCTTGGCGGGCTCCTTCAGTGAAATATAGTTCCAGGGGCGGAAGGAACCTTGAGGGCGTCTGCAGGTTCAAGGAATGTCACGCCGCGATGGTCAGGACCGCAGCCTCTGTACGTAAGTTTTAACTTCGTTGTGGGGCGGTTCGGGCCGGAAGACGGGCTCCCCGTTCTGGCAGTAGTCTTCATATCGCATCGTGAACACGCATTCGAGCCCTAACCTGGCAACGGCTAGAGCTGAGAAGTGGCTCGTGCAGTCAACACGGAAGAGAGGATAGCCTTTTTCCTTCGCCAGTTCTCTGCAATGTGAGAAAAACGAGTTGTATAAGTGACGTAACGTAGAAGAAGGGCACAAAAACGAGAAAGGAATATAAGGGAGGGAAGAAGAGTGAGTAAGCGAAGAAGGAACAACATCCAGATAGACTTCGCCCTTCGCTGACCTTGACTTTTCGAGGAGTGCCTTTGCGATGCCTCGGCCGCGCACTGCAGTGTCCACGGACAGGATGCGCACCTCGACGAGTCTGTCGACATCGGGAAACTTGCTGAAGACCTCAGAACCGCGCTCTACGGCAACCAGCAGCTGCAGGATCTTGCGGAACCGTGGGTTCGGGCAATTGTCCGCGTTTTCCTGCATCTCGTCCAGGTGCCCCGGCTCGTGGGACCCGTTCAGGGACACTCCAACAACTTTTCCAGTAGCGGACAGCGCCATCAGGGACAGACCTGGCGAAGGGACAAGGACATCCGTTATCGTACCAACTGGATACGGCTCTCACAGTGTTGACACACATAACGGACTGCCGCGACTTCACATTTACATGGACCCTTTTGCCGGGGGGGGGGGAAGAAAATTTTGTTTACAAACGTACGTTTAAGCGGTTTGAGAATATATTTTATTGGCCATCCCAGAGTTTAGGTTTCTGTATTGAAATAAAAATTGAGGCACGCGGTATCGCAGTTGGTTGAGGCACTTTGCTACAAGCCGAAGGTCACGGGTTCCATTCCCGATGTCATTGGGGTTTTTTTTTTCAGTTGACCTAATCCTTCCAGCAGCACTATGCCCTTGAAGTCGACTCAGCCTCTAACAGAAATGAGTACCAGGAATCTTACTGGGGTTAAAAAGCGGCCAGAGCGTAAGGCTGACAACCTCACCGATATCTGTGGGTCGATTTTTTATAAATATGGGAGCCTCGACGTCTCAGAACCCTATGGGCCTCCACGATCTGTTACAAGGACAGCTTTGCCTTTCTTATTGAAAAATAAATGGCGCCACAAGATCCTTTGGTAGTATTTTTTGATATGTTTCTCCTTAATTTTAAATCCCGATTTTTTCAAAAACCCAGTGTAGAGGGGCTTGGCAGTTACCTGGCTCCCCCCTCCCCAGGAATATTTATTGACTTCAGTCAGAAAAACAAAACACTGACGAATACTGTCTTCTGACATGTGACGCCATGTAGTGTGATAGTTCGTTGTCGCGTTTCGGAGGAACCTGCTTCCTCCATCTTCAGGGTATGAAAATAAACGAAGCCTAGAGAGAAGTGGCACGGATAGACTTACAGAGATCCTGTGAAGTATTTCACGTATTCTTCTTAAAGTAAGGTAAAGTTGTCCCTATGCTTAACTACAATTAAGTATTACGCCATTAAGACGTATGGGGGAGTGGATGTATAGACCCACGCTTTCTTGACCTCGGCTGTAAATGGATGCAAGTGGCCAGCTTTATGCCCCGGCCGTTTTATCGAGCCCCCGGTATGCATTGGATAGGAGCCTCGGTGGCTTCCAGAACCGTTTAAAGAGAAAAATCTTTACCGTACCGGGACCCAGACACTGGCCCCTCGGTCATCCAGGCCGTAGCCAGTCGCTGTACCGACTGAGCCATCCTGCCTCCGTTTTCATAAGAATGGAATTAAATATTAGTAATATTTCTGCAAGATTTGCGTGTCTCTGGTATAGGAAAGGTCTGTGGGTTCAATCCGGAATTGTTCGTTTGCTGTAATCTGTAGAGAGCACTGCAGTACCTTCCAGAATTGTCTCCACGCAGTAGTTCTCGAGTTCTGCGCATGTCTCGTTCCCGCTCTCGCCTAACAGCTTTATGTACACGTTGAGCGGCTCTTGGCGGAAGAAGAACCTGCGCAGATGGTCCAGAACCATTTCGTTGTCCTCAGTGGTGACTGGGACAATTGTGTAGCTCGGTTCCGACATCGCCACTTGTGACGGGCAGTGTTCCTGAAACGGTAAAATAACATCTTTAATTAGATTCTAAAGGGTTCTGATGATGGTGGATTATACATAAATTACTAGGGTTTTGGACTTTTTCCATCGTCTAGAATTTTAGGTAATAGAGGACACGACGTTTCGGAAACTGGATCTGTTTCCATCTTCTGATGAGAAAGGAAGACACTGAGTAGGTGTCTTCCTTTCTCAACTGAAGACGGAATTTTAGGTAATAGAAGAAACGACGTTTCGGAAACTGGATCTGTTTCCGTATTCAGGTGAGATGGAAACATATCCAGTTTCCGAAACGTCGTGTCCTCTATTACCTAAAATTCCGGACGATGGAAAGTCCAAAACCCCAGTAAAATCTTTAATGATCTTCCAAATTCATACTCACCTCACATTCAGAACTCCAAACTGTGGAAAAAAGGGTATGTGAATTACAAAAACTTGTCTGTTAGTAATAATGCTATACTGCAAAGATACTTTTAATTACTCCTTTATGTAGTAGCCGTGATAGCTCAGTCGGTATTGCGACTGGCTACGGGCTGGAGAGCCGAGGGGTCGGAGTTCGAGTCCCGGTGTGGCAATAATTTTCTCTTCTTCACGTCATACAGACCGGCTCTGAGGCCCACCCTGACTCCTATCCGATGTGTACCGACGGCTTTTTCCCCCGGGGTAAGTCGGCCGGGGCGCGAAGCTGACCACTCACCTCCAATTAGTGCCGAGGTCAAGAAAATGTGGATCTATACATCCACTCCCCCATACGCCTTCCTGGCATAGTACTTAATTACAGGGGATGGACAAAAATATGGAAACACCACATGAAATGCATGCCTGAATTGAAGTGTTTATTTATCGACGTTTGTAGATGACGCTGTCTTACCTGCCCAATATCACTACCTGTACAACCTCCGCAATACGTTGCAAGCTTCATTTATTGTCGAGACAGTGTTCTGTGCAGTATTTAGTGCATCATATCAGAGCTAACAGAATTCGAACGCGGGCAAATTGTTGGGGCCCATATGGTGGGTTCTTCTGTAACCAAGGTAGCCAAGGTTTTTGGTGTTTCGCGAGGCACAGTATCCAAGATTATGACCGCATATAGGAGGACTGGAAAAACCGCATCCGATAAACACCGGCGTGGACGGAAATGTGTGTTGAGTGATCGAGACAGACGAACATTGCGTAGGATTGTGACGAAAAATAAGAAGACTACAGATGCAAAAGTGACTGCTGAACTGAATATCACACTCACAAACCCTGTCAGCACGAAAACAGTACGAAGGGAACTCCACAAGCAGCGTATTTCTGGATGAGCTGCAATTCCAAAGCCACTCATCAGCGATCAAAATGCCACTGAGAGGACATTGTGGTGCCGAAGTCATGAAACCTGGGCTATGGAGCAATGGAAGACGGTCATTTGGTTGGATGAGTCCACCTTCACACTGTTTCCGACTTCTGGCCGAGTTTACGTCTGGAGAACGCCATCCCAAGCTTACGGTCCAGATTGTTTGCTGCCAAGAGTGAAACATGGCGGGGTTCGATCATGGTATGGGCAGCCATACCGTGGTATTCTGTCGGACCCATCATTACCCTGCAAGGTCACGTCACTGCCAACGACTATGTGACCATTTTGAGCGACCAGGTCCATCCCATGGTGCAAACTTTGTTCCCCACTGGTGATGCTATTTACCAGGACAACAGTGCGTGTGTTCACACAGCTCACATCGTCCAGGACTGGTTTTCTGAGGACGAAGATGAAGTGTCACGTCTGCCATGGCTCCCACAATCGCCAGATATTAATATTATTAAGCCTTTGTGGTCTGTTTTGGAGAGCAATCTGCGTGCGCGCTATCCACCTCCATCATCGTTAACAGAACTTGCCAATGTTTTGCAGGAAGAATGGTACAAGATTCCCTTGCAAATCATACAGGACCTCTATTTATCCATTCAAAGGAGACTGCAAGCAGTTTTGCAAGCCAGAAGTTGTCCTACACCATATTAGTCATGGTAATGTGTTTTTTTGTTGGGTGTTTTAATATTTTTGTCCATGCCCTGTAGTTAAGCATAGGGACAACTTTACATTGTACTGCTTATGATGCAGGAAATAAGGCCATATAGTGAGTCATCTGCCCGTCTGTCCGTGACTTAGTATCAGAGACTCAATAATTTGACATACACGTATTTCTTCAAACATGTGTATGAAGACTGTCACTAAAAGTTGTCGGACATCTCTGATTTTGGACCACATTCACCCACAATACGGCCAAATTTACTTTCAAAATGTAGAGGTAAAGGTAAATTTGTCCCTCTGCTTCAGTAACCAGACACTGCACCAGGGAGACATATGGTGGAGTGGAGGTATAGCTCCACCAACTTCGATCTCGGCACTAGTTTCAGATGAGTGGTCAGCTTCACACCCCGGCCGCTTTACCCTTCGGGAAAGATAGAATAGTAGGCTTGGTGGTTACCGGAGCATGTCTGGACACTGTGGAATAGTGAGAAATCTCTTACCCCTGCTGGGGTACTTTTATGCCATGAAGATGGATGCAGTATATTCCTCCGAACTGAACGGCGTCACAATCCAGAAGATCGTGCTCCTCAAAGTTTCTGTAGTAAGAAGGCGAAGTAAAAAAATAACCAATAGATCATAAAGGCCGTGATGGTAGGTATAGTGGCCAATCTCAAGGTCGTGATGATAGGTAAAGTGGCCAGTCTCAAGGCCGTGATGGTAGGTATAGTGGCCAGTCTCAAGGCCGTGATGGTAGGTATAGTGGCCAGTCTCAAGGCCATGATAGTCGGGCTGGAAAACAGAGGAATCGGGTTCAATTTCCTGCCAGGGGAAGAGCTTATTTTCTTAACCGCAATGTCCAGACCGACTTTAGGGTCCACCCTATAAAATGTGTACAGGGGACTTCCCCAGGATTAAAGCGGCAGGAGCGAGAATCTGACCCCCCCCCCAAGAATGGTGGAATTATACCTTCACTCACCAATACGTCTTCATGTATTGGTGCTTAATTAATTAAGCCCAGGATACGGACCGCGAAACGCTTGTTGGTCTTCAGAGTGTAACCAGTACTGGACAGAATCGACACATTTTAGCAAAGCCGCCCACGATAAAATTTAATACAAATCCGTTCAGCGATTATCGAATTATTGCATAACGAAGACAATAAGGCACTTTTTTTTGTTGCGAATTTTCATTGCGAACGCGGCAAACGCTGAGGCATTGTTGCCACGAGCGTTCGTGCCGCACCTTAGCGTGTGGCTGCGTGGAAACAGCTCCATTTAAATCAGTGTTTCGCCAAGTGATCTTGCTCTGGACTCTCCTAGCAAAACTTATGTAAACAGTACAGTTGCCTCATTAGAAAATTACAAGCTTCCTCTCAGTCCTGTGATGTAATTAATTATGTAATTTCGATTATGAAATTGTAGCACCAAAACAGAAACAAAGTAACATTAATGAAATGGCTGTCCTGATCAAGGTTGACGAGTTACGTAAACACATTAACACAAGCGTCACCTTGTAGCAGTCTACGCTGCATTCCTAGTGAGACAGGAGGCCGGCTGAGATGTCTCACCTCTGTATCTCTTTTTTGTGCGGGGGGGCGTCATTTTACGTCGCTGTCAGTGGCAAGATTATACAGAGTCGAAAGATGAATTGCAAAGGATCTGAAAGGAAGCTGTTATGACGTAATAAAACGATTATACTGAAGAGACTGAGGGAAATCCGGATATTCTGTGCCCTGGCCAAGATTCGAACCCATAACCTTTTCAATAAAAGTACAGATCATGATTTAATGCAATCGTAATGAATTAAGTCTTCTTGGGCTATCAAATGCTTCAATGTGGATTTAAATGCGACGTTCCGGAAATTGTGGAGGCCGTACCATGGCTGAGAGGGTTAATCGCCGGCTTCCCAACGCGACAGTCTCCGTTCGATCCCAGATCATATGGGATTTGTGGTGAACAAAGTGGCGTTTTCTCCGAGTACAGCGGTGTCCCTTGCTAATTCTCATTCCACCAACTGATCCGTATTCATTTTACTCATCCTGCCATATATAGTCTCGATAGCGTCATTAAATAACCAAATAAAACCTGATGATGGAGGTGGAGACAGTCTCCGAAACGTCGGATACTGATTTCATATTTACTAGGATGATCGCTCGAAAAGTCTTCGTTTCTTAAGTCTAGAGCGTTATTGCTACTCAAACGGGCTGGTGCTTCGACGTTTCGGCGCGGTACATAGAAGGTAGCGAGACTGTATAAACAAAGAAATTAACCCAGGCTGAGTACCCAACTCCACAGAGCCAAGTCCTCGTCGAGAAGCTGACTGTAGCCGAACCAGTCAGATTCCCTGGCTTTTGTCGACAGGAACGCTCATTGAAGAACACTGTCTCCTGTGATATAACGAAGTGTAGTCCTTTGAAAGTCGAAGGACGTTTCGGAGGAGCATATCGCCTACATTTTCAGGGTCGAAGAATAATCCGAGCAAGGTACCAACGTGAAAGCAGGTGGCAAGTTCAAAGTGATATGTTCCTGCTAAACGTCGGTTGACTTTCAACGGACTACACGGAGTTATATCACAGGAGACAGAATTCTTCACAACCACCGGCGTGAGAACCTCAGATCCTACACGGCGCTATATCTCAGAAAATGCGATACTTCATAACCACCGGCGTGAGAACCCAAAATCCTACTTTGAAAATTCATTAGCCTGTGAGATTCGAGTGTCTTATAGCGGTAACTTTGTAATATACTGTCTTATTTGATGTGACGCTGTGTAGTCTGGTAGATAGTTATGGATATTTCGGAGGGACGTACTGTCTCCTTCTTCGGGGTAGACACCAGACTACATGGTATCACATCCCAGAAGACAACGATCTTCCTTTATGATTGTCTTCCCAGCAGTGAATCCAATCCAGGCCATATCCACACGTAATATACCTTCCAGACAAAATTTAATGTTATACTCCCATCTATATCTAGATCTACCAAGTTTTATATTCCATTCATTCAACTTAAATTATCATCTAAACTGAATAACTCCATGAAGCAAAATTCTTCTTGAGAAGCTAATTGTCGCTCAGCTACTTAAGAAATATCCCGCCTTTAATGGAAAATAAAATTTCATTATCATGAACATAAGATCTCTATCCAGAGCTAGATGAATCCAGTCCACACCTTCCCGGTTCATTAAGATCTATTTTAATATTATCCTTACGCCTATTCGTAAATTTCCTTCAGAGTACTTAAATTATAATCTTACCGTTGACCTCCATCGTTGGTTTTGAAACGTTTCAGGATTTACGAATCTTTCAAATTTGGTTTCCATTTTTAATGCCCAAATAGTCACGTGTTAAGTTCAAAAAATTAAACGCAAAATAATTCCGTGTAGTTATCGTTCCTCTCGATGTGGCCAGTCAGAAATTTAATTTAATATATATGTAAATGTCCCAGGTTCGTTTCCTGATGAGGAGAAAACTCGGTTTCCACACGTTTGCAGTTGCTTTCCGGTTTCAAACCAAGAGGTCACTGTGTACCCACTGATGTGTTGGATAGAGGTTAAGAAACTTGTGTTGCAGCGCCGCGCTACCCGGCTTCTTATACGCACACGCAGAGTATACAAACGCCTTCACCTCCCCCTACCCCAGCACCGGCTCATGGCGTAACAGGTACTCGACCAATCGCCGTTCCGCATGGGTGATGGAAATGTTTACGTACTTGAAATGTTTATTATTAACGAATGTACGTCGGTGGAGATATTGCTGTGGGCCGGACAAGCTCTAAATTAAAACAAAACTACTTAAAATAAAATAGAAATTAATGAAAATGGTAAAAAAAAAAAAAAAAAAAAAGCGAAGGAGAATCGAGTGACCTATTCTTTTAACTTGAGCTCGAAGTCCAGCATTCATATTGCCACTGTAATATAGGAATGTAAACAAAACGTTGATCACATTTCATCGAAAAATGAGACATTTGCCCTTTACTCCCCAGTAAGATTCCCGATACTAATTTCTGTTAGAGGCTGAGTCGACCCCAGGGCCACAGTGCGGCTGGAAGGATTGAAAAATCCACACAATATATACTACTTGCCAATAGCTCAGTCAGTATAGTGAATATGAAGGGTACCGTTTTATAGGTTGTGACACCGTGCATTTTGGAGAGCATCTGAAGATGGGGAGGGATATTTCGGCTTCATTTTCAGGGTCCAGGAGTAAACGAAACAAGATTCCAGCAGACAGCAAACCCAGAATAGTCAGCTTAAAGTCTGCTTGTACTGGTTTCTAGCTTGGCTTACTCATCAACCCTGAAGATGGAGGCGATATGTTACTACCCAGTCTTCGGACTCAAGCTCAATTCAGTTCAGTTCATGGTCTTTCGGCTTCCCATTTGCTGTATAAAAATTAAAATATGCAGAATTATAATGTGAAATGGGAAAGCCAGAAGGAAAGAAATTACTGGTAAGACATATGAGTAACAATAGGTTAAGGCAAGATTGTCCCTGTGCTTAAGTAATCAAGCACTACGCCATGAAGACGTATGGGGAAGTGGTTGTATAGATCCACATTTTCTTGACCTCGGTACTAGCTCGAGGTGAGTGGTCAGCTTCACGACCCTGCCTCTTTACCCCCGGGGAATGAGCCCCCGGTACCCAATGGTTAGGAGGTTGGGTGGGCCCCCGAGCCGGTCTAGGCGACACATAGAAGTGAAAATTCTTGCCCTCACCGGATCTCAGAACAACAGAATGGGGTGGTATGGACTGGATTCATCTTGCTCTGGATAGGGGTCAGTGGAAGGCTGTTGTAAAGACAGTAATGAACCTTCAAATTCCATAAATTTTGGGAAAATCTTGCGTAGCTGAGCAACTGACAGCTTCTCAAGAAGGACTCAGTCCCATGGAGCTAGTTAGTAATTTATGAATTGCCTACTGCCATGAACCTTACTGTCTTTGTTATCAGTGGAAACCGGTTATCAAGCCAGCTAACTATAGGGGTCTCTCCACAGGTGCAGACTACTGAAGAGCTCCCCAACTAACGGACGTTAACTCTATGATACTCGTTATCAGTGAAACTGGCGACACCAAAAGTAAATGGGCCAAGTTTTCTTGTGCACTTTCTAAAGTATATGACATGGGGCTTCAAGAATAGGTCACACGAATGTTAAAGTATTTTTTCCCCCAAAGTTTCGGAAAATAGCGTCAAAGTGTTTGGTGTTGGGGAGAACTTTCGACATAATATCGTGTTTTCGGGGTTTTCGTGATGAGTGTAATGGGTTCTGGATTAGATGATTGGATTTATTTGCTCTTCTCTGCAATCAATTATGACATCTCGCAATCAGTGTCTGTCTAAGACTCGCTCCATTCCTTACTGGACTAAGAGCGTCTTCTCTTCTACTGTGACGAATGAGGAACGAAGAATTCCTTCCGACTGAACTGAATAAAGAATGGCGACTCGTCTACGAACGCACTCGAACTCTGCTCTCACTCAGAGTCAGTCAGAGTCAGTTTACTGACAATCAGTTCATATAGGCGACAGGCCCCTTGAGACTCACGACCAGCATTTTTTCAACTGAACATTTGTTTTCATATTCCCTATGTAACATCCTCTAACCAGTGGATGGATCTATAGTTTAAAATTGCTGCTGATGCTCGCCAGCGCAGCCATTCTCAGGTCGGAGTCCCACAGGACTCATGACCAAATTTTACTGTCTCAGATTCGAGACTTCCCAAAACTGGAGGGCCAGGTCCCCGTATTTATATCCCCCAGGAACAGGGTGTCCCAGTTATACCCCCAGACACCAGGTTCCCTTTTCATCGCATCCTACGACTCTCAGGGCTACAGTGGAGGTATACGAACCCACCTCCACGCGGGAGCTTGTTCATGAATGCCCTGTTCTCACTTGAGTCTGAGTCTGAGTCTGAGTCTTATGTTACGACCGACGGTCAGTCGGACAGTCTATTTTGGAATAAAGCACCCATCTGGGGCTTACAACCAGATTTTTATTACTGTCAGACATTTGCGGGTTTTTTGATGTGGGGCGCTCTCTCTAATGAGAGGATGGGTCTGTCGTTTACAACTGCTGCTGGTCCTCGCCAGCGCAGTCATTCTCGGGTCAGAGTCCAGTGGAACTCGTGGCCATATTTTACTGTCTCAGATTCGAGACTTCCCTTTTCGTCGCCTCCTACGACTCGCAGGGCTACGGTGGAGGTATTCGACCGCGCCTCCACACGGGATTGCTCTCACTCGGGTAAATCCCTCTCCTTCCATAACTTCTGGAGAACCGTAAAGAAAACACTCACTACAACAATTTGTCTCTTGTAATCTACATATCCGTTGTCACGGTGATTCACGTATTCATTCGCAAGTAACCGTTTCGTTTTTAAGTGTTTACAACATTTTACATGGGAACGACACGTTCGTATGGTCTATTATCACGGAAACTTAGCCGTTGCTTATCAACGGACGTCTGGCTCCACTATTCCGGCTTTCAGGCGCCATGTCACAATGATAGAGGGTTATTACCATGAAATTAGAAACTACAATGTTTTGATATATTGGGTTTTCGGACTTTATCCATCGTCGTGGTTTTTATTAGTTATCTTAAAAACCAGGACGATGGATAAAGTCCGGAAACCCAATATATCAGTGTGTTATAGACCATCGTCAGAATCCTATAGTAACTACTTCTACAATGTTTTGTTGAGGCTTTTCATGATTCTTCCTCGGGCCTTCCAGACAATTTTCGGGATAACACCGTGATGAATTAACAGCAGTTTCCTTCCAGATTATTTCACATTCATCGTTCATCTATCGTCTGCCATCGTTCTATGTAGTTTAGCTACTGACAGCGTCGTTAAACAACTCACTGGTAGCATCGACTGGGCCTACTAAGGATGGAATATTGCAGTAGACTTCGGCGATACAAATCCTTTCCTAGGAAAGTGCTGAACTTCGTGGAGTTTGACTATAGATGGCAGGCAAGTAGATAATATGACAGTACAGTGTGATCAGTTCCGTGGTAATTCCGAAAAATTTACCCTAAACAGAAAAAAACTGGGAAATTTGTAATCCCGCCCAGTTAATGAATAAATAATAAAGGTTCTTGATAGAAATAAGGCAAATTATAGTAGTCCACCTTTCTACAAGCTGCCATTTTGTGAACCATTTCATATTGTAACAATACTTAGCCAGCCACAAGGATTGCGTGTCTGAAAAAATATCGCGGTTAGCAAAATTGCGGTCAAAAAGACCCAGGCCTTTGCGGGAAACTTTGAGTTTGAGGAAATATGGCCGTTTTTATAATTCATCAGAACCTAATTAGATTGCCTTTTCCTTCACTAAACATAAAAAACGAACAACACGTTGAAGAATAACAGATGTTAAAAAGACAAGAAAAAACGATGTCTAGTCTACATTCCTAAAGCAGGCTTATGCGATCATCATCCTGCCTGTATATCCCCCCTATCAACTTCTGAATGCCTCAGTAAAACTTTATGAAACTTGGTACGTGTATCATGGCATCTGAGCCCATTTCAACGGTTTACTTCATAAATATATCCCTCCAATCTGTTTGCCTTTACGTGTATTCCCCATATCATTGCTAGGCAACGGCGCGGTAAACATTTTCGTGTCGTATCAAACGAAAGTAAGCCGTTAGCTCTTCCTTTAACTTCTTGTTTCTTGTGGGTATATTGATGCCCATCTTTTCACGGTCTGCAGGCTGGTTTTATATGGTTTGTGGTAAGGTGAGTGGTTACACTGCTGGGAAGTGACAGAAGTAAAACAGTCGTTATGTCTAATTCGGGCTGCCAGGACTCAATTAAGGAATAAACTAAATGACCTTAGTCGCTCGTTTGTCTGTTGAACCGCTGCAAAACTTTTTTTTTTCTTTTGATGTTTCACATCCCTGAGGACAGACTAAGAAAACGCCTTGAAAGTTTTGAATGTAACGGACGTGAACAGTAACATTTGCCGTGGACACTAATATTGTTGTGTTCTGTAACGCCTGATTTATAAAACCGTTGGATCATTCAAATGTTTTTCTCTTTTTATACTCATGCAATAAATTTCTGAACAGACATTCAGGTGCATCGTCATGGTCACCGTGACACAAGTATTCCATACACCAGCATAATTATATCTGTCACTTCAGTGACCACGAACGTGTCAGTTAAGTAGGCCTAACTACGATTACTGACTCAGGCTTGTCAGGTATTTTACCTATAGTTTTGTATGAGTGTGAAACCTTGTCTTTCCCATTAAGGGAAGAAGAGATTGGAGGTTGGGTTCGAGGTTCCAACAGCGGTGACTGAAGACTGCGGTCTTTCGGGTGTTACGGCTGTGTAGTTCGGAGATAACCCGACGTTTCGGAGGACAATGTTGCATGCATTTTCAGGGTGGAAGAAGAAGCCATGCAAGGAGCCAGAAGAAGCACGCGGTAAGTTGAGCTTGCCAGAAGCTAGCTAGCCTCCTCTTTGACTCTAAAGATGGAGGTCATATTCCTCCGAAACGGCGGGCGACCTCCGAATGTTCAATGTTCATAGACTGAGGGTGCTGAGCAGGATAATTGGACCTAAGGGGAAGTAACAAGAAACTGGAGAAGACTGCAGACTGAGGAGCTTCGTAATTCTTAATCCTCGCCAGACATGATTAAGATGATCAAATAAAAGAGGATGAGATGGGCTGGGAATGTAACACATAAAGAAATCAAGAGAGTTTTGGTAGCAGACGATGAAGGAAAGAGACAACTTGGAAGACCTAGGCGTAATGGGAGGATAATATTAAAATGCCTCTAAAATAGGATATGGGAACCTCAACTCTCACTGTATATTGCCTATCATTATGTGGCATATAGACTCGTTGCTAAGAAACGACCCCGAAACAAAGAATTAATAGGCAACGGCCTGTAAACAGCAGCAGAGGAACAGAGATTTCTGTGCGGTCCGTGTCGAGATATTATAAGCAGGACAGTTAATGTGGAGTGAGTTCAGTCAGTTGGCGAGTGACCGAGTTAGTTAGTTAGCAAGATAAGTCTTAAGAGTTAGCAAGTTAGTCATAGAACTGCTGAGGTTCAGTCGTTGTGAGCTGCTGCTGTGAGAAGGTGGTAGCTGAGGTACGGGGATAGTTCGGGAAGTCAGAATAAGGGACAGCTGATCACAGTGACCGCGCCGTCTAAGGCATGAACCGTCTTCGCCCGCTCCAACACTGAGATCGTGAGTTCGAATCCCACTCGAGGCATGGATGTCTGTGTTCGTTTATTTTGTGTTTGTGCTGTCCTGTGTGTAGGTAGCGGCCTTGCGACGGGCTGATCCCCCGTACAAGGAGTCCTACCAACAGTGTTTAGTTTTAAGAAACTGAAAAAGCGGCCAAAGAAAAAAAAAGGCTGTAGAGCCATAAAGAGAGAGACATAGGAACGTCCGCTATTGGAAGCCGCTACTGAGCAACGGCTAGTGAAGACGTGGACACTAGTGTGTGTGTGTATGTAACATTGAACTGTAAAATGCAGTCACGCGCTGTATCAAAGAGTCCAATAAATCCGATCATCAATCCAAACCCCGTCTATAGTCACACTCTATCTCGTGACAACTATGTAATCCTGCATTCTTTGGGCGAGGAATGGGCTCTAGTTAGTTTCTCGTGCGACTGTATCCAGACCAACTTCCATACTGCCTTCTAACATACTTTGTACATTCATCAGTTCACTTGCAACTCTAAGGACATCGGAAGGAGCAGAATTTTCCGGTTGAAATCCTTCCTGACACGTGAGTCGCTTTACATAATGGTCGTTCTAACCCATCAACTGAACAAATGTTTCTTTCTAATAACCGGATTTTTAAATCAGGTTTGTTGTTTGATTACTGTAATGAAAGGTGATCGGCCCTGACAGTACCCTTGAAGTAGTATTTTTAAAATACTACATGGAGATACAGAGAAAACATAAAATTTACCGCTATGAACGCCAGTGTGTAGACAATCAGAAATAACAAAGAACTGAAGGATTGTATAAGGAAAGGCTTGAAGGGCTGCGCATGTGCTCAGAATGGATCAAAGAATTGTGGCTAACGACATTTTTTAAGTAAGCAAAATCCAGAAGAAGGGTAAAACCTAGATTCACAGAACTGGAAGCTGTAGAGAATGATTTACGAGAGTTGATTGTGATGAGGGTAAAAGTCAAATAACAGAGAAAGACAGGCATATGACGCAAAGTAAGTCGATGGTTTTGATGGACCTAAGGGGTGAAAAAGGTAAAGTTGTCCCTGTGCTTACTTAAGCACTATGCCATGAAGGGAACTTGGGGAAGTGGGTGTGAATCTCCACCATTATTGACATCGGAACTAAATGGAGGTGAATGTTCAGAGTCACGCCCCGGCCGCTTTACTGCCCGAGGAAAGGCCCCGGATATCTATTGGATGGGAGGCTGGGTGGACGCCAGAGATGGTTTGGATGATATGGTGACGATAAAAATCTTGTCCCTGCAGGGAATCGAACCTCGGCAGTCCAGGCTATAGCCCGTCGCTATGACAGCTATCTCGACTCCTAGACTTGATAAGTCAGTAAGTGAAAAGTCCTCTGATTTTGTCAATAAACGTCAGGAATGTCTAATTGTGCCAAGTTATACAATCACTGATACGCAGTTATGGTTCTCTCCTATTGACCTATTGACGTTGTCGTATTCATGAAGTTTCGCGGTCGATCCAGGGACCGGGTATCCTGGCGTAGCATTTTTTTGGTTTTCTCAGTTACTCCAGACAGTTTCCGGTATTGTAGCACAAATCACGCAATGACCGATTCCTTTCAAATCGTTTCCGCATCACAGTCGGAGCGAGCGAGTAAAGTAAAAGTAAAGGGATCCCTGTAACAGGCCGTGGAGGCCCATAGGGTTGTGAGATGTTGAGGTTCCCACATTTTCAAAAACTCGACTCATAGATGGCGGTGAGGTTGTCAGTCTTACGCGCCGGCCGCCCTTTACCCCAAAGAATATTCCTGGCACTCATTTCTGTTAGTCTTTGCTACTGACAGTATCGTTAAACAAACAGACAAGCAAACAAAATAAGAATGGCCAGGTCATGAAACTAAACCCCGTCTCCGCACGGTTTCCAGTCAATTCCCATTCCCGTATTCTCTTATATCCTCTCGGCACGGACCACGCACAGAAAGCACAGCCCACAGAAAAATGTGTCACGTGTAAGATTGCGAGTTCATTAGTCCGTTACCAGCACTGGGCGTGGCGCGGACGACATAGAAAACACAGCCTCATCTAATGTTGCGTGCTGAACCGTGTTTACTTAGCTGTTGCCTGGCAACGCGTTGATATGTTATAGTTCCTTGGGGTATGATGGAGAGCCCTCATTGGGCCGTGTAATTCTCCTTTCATTTACAGAATCGTCCGTATTGATAGAAACAAATGAATCAGCGGTTTGTTAGATATTTGCATCTATAATTTATACTTCTCTTGATGAAGTAGTTATTATGAAATGCAGCGTAGATACCGAATTATTTCTCCTATAATTTGTTTCGAATCACCACCTGTTGAGTTCTACCTTTAGGCTTATTTAGTGGTTGTCCCTGACAGTGTGCGAGGTGAAGGGCGCATGCGCCGTTACCTTGCTCTCAAACAGGGTTACACGTTTCTCGGCCAACAGCTGTATCACACATAAAGAGATTATAGCTACAGTCCATCTATTTAGAGCTGCCCTTTCTCAGAATGCGCAGTGGAGTCGGTCGAGTCCACTGAAGTAAGGATTGCAAGGCGCATGCGTCTTATTAAAAGGCCATCCTTTTAGGTTATGAAATGCGATGTTTTAGTTTCGTTTGTGGCATTGATATCGATACTAATCCTCTGAAACGTAAGTCCAAGTCATGTACCAACTGACGACCAATAACTCTGTCTTCGCTTCGAACCTCGTCTAGGATTTATGAAGTGCCGAAGACAGAAAAGAAAGTGCAGGGGTAAGAAGTGAAAGGGAGGAACAGAAAATATTGCTACTTTGATAATTCCCAGGCAGTGGCCGCTCATCCGTCTGGTAAAGGTATGTTGGAGAGAGGGTAAAGCGTTGAGAAGTAAACAAGGTAAAGTGCTGGGAAGGGGGTTTATTATAAATAAAAAGGTAAAGCTGTCCCTGTAACAGGCCGTGGAGGTCCATAGGGTTTCAGACGTCGAGGCGCCCAAATTTTCTAGACAATCGATTCGCAGATGGCGGTGAGATTGTCAGCCTTACGTGCCGGCCGCTCTTTACCCCCATGAAGATTCCTGGTACTCATTTCTGTTAGAGGCTGAGTCGATCCTAGGTCCATAGTGCAGTTAATTCTGTTAGAGAAATAATCGCTGTTTATTGTGAGAATTATAGGAAAATCATACGCGTAGATGCACTGGGGGGGGGGTGCAAATTCCGGCGTTTATTAATACTGAGGTAGGTGGCATATATAGTTACACTTAAAATGAGTAAATCTGATAATGTAAATGCAACACAAGATGACCGGCTTATGGGATGTGACGCCATATAGTCCGGTAGATATGTACCAACGTTTCGGAAGGAAAGTGTTTCCTCTACCCTCTACCTTGTCGATGAGGGCAGCGGATTCCTTCGAAACGTCGGTAGACACCTACCGGTCTACACGACGTCACAACCCAGCCGCCTTGAAGCTTCCAACTCCTCTTGTCTTTGCGGCCTTCCTGAAATGTGGCTAAGTTAGAGAACTTAGTTAAGTTGTTTCACGAAGTACCACATGAAACTTACACGGCGACTGAAGTTGACGGGCTGTCAGCCGTGTCACAACATCCATACCGGTTGTAAGGCTAACCCAATCTTGTAACGACTTGGTACGAGGGGCTTCTTCTTCGTGGGTAATGCAGCCGGAGCGTTATGCTAACCATTCATCTATATCTAGGGCCGAAGCCAAGAATGCGTGGAGCTATACCTCCATGACGTGGTGCACATGGACAGTCTTACTATTTGCGTTAAGGAGATTAGGCAGAATTAAGGACAAGCAGGGCAGGCTTTTCCCTGACTCCAGGAACCCATCTAACTGAGAATAGAGCCGAGTCACTGCGGGTTGCTCGCGCCTGAAGGCCATCTGTTGAGCTGTCACGTCGGGGCCCCAAGGTCGTGACGTGTGCTTGAGGCATGGGCGTGTGCTGAAGTGTACACCACTTGCTACACCGCCATTGGTGCTTTGTCGTACCTGTCAGTCCGCAC
>NW_019745093.1:133465-138190 GCF_002891405.2 Cryptotermes secundus
CCACTCACCAACAGCTATTGCCGAGGTCAAGAAAATGTGGATCTATACATGCACTCCCCCATACGCCTTCATGATGTAGTGCTTAATTCGTTGAGCACAGAGACAACTTTACCTTTGACCAGTATATTGACATATAAAAGTGAGTAAATGTATCCCTGTAACAGGCCGTGGAGGCCCATAGGGTTGTGAGATGTTGAGGTTCCCACATTTTCTAGACAATAGGCTCATAGATGGCGGTGAGGTTGTCAACCTTACGCGTCGGCCGTCCTTTACCCCGAAGAATATTTCTAGTACTCATTTCTGTTAGAGGCTGAGTCGACCCCAAGGCCATAGTGCGGCTGGAGGGATTAGGCAAATTGAAAAAATTCACCTCATCGCGATTCTAACCCGCAATCTTCCGGATTGTAGCATAGTGCCTCAGCCAACTACGCTACTGCGTGCCCCCACAGAAGAGATAATTTCAATGCCAAGTGCAGCTTCCACGAAGAATCAGATTCTGAGGTCTGCCTTGAGAAATGTGAGAGACTGGGTGAAGTTACATACATACATACGTAATTTATTACAGGGAGGAAACTGCAAGTACACGCACAGAAGGACGGACATAATGACACATAATGGGCTGTTCTTTGCGTCTTGGTTTCAGCAACCACAATAAACTAATTCATCTGAACAAACTCCGCCGACAGGAATTTCCAGTACTGATTCATAATTCATGCAGGAAGCTTATCATAATCCGTGTAATGTTCAGAAGTTGCTACACTAAACCGATGGAGAAGAGCCATCTTTGTGAAGCCAATACGCGCTCAGCCACTCAAGAATTTCCAAGCATTTTACGGAACCGGAAGGTTCTTTACCATGTTGACAAGAACTCACCACTTGTCCCTATTCTCAGCCAGAAAAATCTAATCCACAGCCCCCCATATATTTTTTTCTTTCATCAGTAATCTGTCAGACGACAGGTCCACAGTCTCTTCCAAAACTGTTCCTCCACTTAATGCGATCTAGAGCTTTCTCCTTCAAATAAAAATAGCATCTTCTGTCCCCAAGGTCATCCAGCATCTTCTTACGTCTTTTTCCTCGTCTTCTGGTCGCATACATGGTATCTCTGTTTTTGGAAAGAGACTATCCAGGAAAAGTGATAATGTGGTAGTTTTTCCATTTACTTTCCACATCGCAGTACAGCAGCCGTTCAAACCACTCTGGTCACGCCTGTTGCTGCTATACGACCTTGAACCATCTCGAGCATCATTTGCTCTGTGCTTCAAGTCGCTGCTGATGACGCTGCTTCCGGCATCAGTTATGATCCATTTTATTATTGTCCTTCTATCATTAGGTCTCATACTGGTCTATTTCCTCCGGGTTTACTTAATAAACCTTTCCCATGCGTGCTACATATGCAGGGCAGCTTATCATTATTGATTTGATTAATAATATTTGGCGAGTATAAATTATGAAGCGCCTCATTATGCAGTTTTCTCCAGCAGTAACCATGTTAACCATCTACTTCAGCATTAAAAGAACTCCTGAAATTTTCTGATAAAATTATCTAATTCAGCTAATTTAACTGTAGCCGACTACTTCGGAAGTTAAAGCGGCCTCCGTAGTATAGGGGTAACTTTCCCACCTCATGACTCAAGGTACGCGGGTTCAAACCCGGCACGTAAAAGATCCTCATGTCTCTAGGAGGCCTCTGAGCAAAATTAGGCAACACATTTCCCGCCCAAGTAGTTTCCAGTGCCTCTGGTACATGGGGGAAATATCAGGTACCGACTGAACGGCTGAACGGGGCTGACAGCACGTACCAGTACCGGTAGGGTATGGCGACAGTAGAAATTAAAGGGGGACGCACAATGGACCAATAACTGGTCTAAGTGCATGGGGAAACCCACCCCCTCTAATAATAATAATAATACTTCGGAAGTTACTGCCTTTCCGGCAAACCCAGGGCACGCACAGATACATTCATTTACGTGTTATATACCGAGCAGTTTGGTGTAGCGGCCGCGTCCTGCCGTTTTATTTGGGTACTGCTCAGTCCGGGACATTAGCTGCACTAAGGATATTCTTAATTTCCTCAGTGCCTCCTGACAAATGATGGGGAAGTACCTCGAATATTACGCGATCGCTTCCTTCCCAATTCATCTATCATTCTGCCACTCGATCCTATGTAGTCTAGATGTTGACGTAGTCAACGCACAGAAGAACCTCTGACTCCTCTGCCGTCACTATATTGACTGAGCTAACCCTCCTCTAACTAAAGCTTACGGTAATTACCATATCTGTGTTCCCCACAGGGGTAACGGTCTAGATTCGTATTGGAGTGGCGCTTGGTTCGAATGCCACACCCATATTTTCCATGGTTTTCCTCAGCGTCTGCATGTAAATCACAAGATAATGCCTCGATTAGTTGGCGATTTCTTCCTTCCAGATCCTTTCCAATTCATCATTCACATACCTCATCGTAGCATTCGACGGTAAAGTAAAGAAAATTAAAATGTAAAGCTATCCCTGTAAAAGGCCGATAAGGCATATAGGGTTGTGAGACGTCGAGGCTGCCATATTATCTAGAAAATCGGCTTACAGATGGCGGTGAAGTTGTTAGCCCTACGCGCCGGCCGCCCTTTACCCCCATTAATATTCCTGGTACTCATTTCTGTTAGAGGCTGAGTCGACCCCAGGGTCATAGTGAGGCTGGAAGGATTAGGTCAATTGGAAAAAAAAAATCCACTTAATCGGGACTCGAACCCGCGACCTTGCGTCATGTAGCATAGTGCCTCAACCAACTACGCTACCGCGTAGCCCATCATAAACGTAGAACTTGATATTAACTTAAAACCGTTGTTTTTCTTGTCCGATCCGTCAAGTGGGCGCTTGTTTGTCTCTCTGGCTCGTTATCCGGAAATGTTTGTGCGAGTGAACATTTCGTCCTTGATGCGTGCTAGAGACCTCAGCGCAGCTTAGTGGCGATGCTGTGACGACAGCGTTCACACCCGTCCTAATTAACTACGGCAAATCCTCAATTTAACGGACACATTTATGGTCCTTCCTTGTTATTCTCCGGTTGATATGTCGGTACTTCCCCGTTAGCAGTCCGGTTGATATGTCGGTACTTCCCCGTTAACAGTCCGGTTGATATGTCGGTACTTCCCCGTTAACAGTCCGGTTGATATGTCGCACTGAGAAAGTAACGGGTAACTACACAGATCGAGCTTTTTTTTTTCCTTGGCACTACAGCCCCAGTGGGCCTAGGCCTACCTCCATGAACTTCTCCGTTCACTTCGGTTTTTCTAGATCTTACACATACGGTAGGACTCCTTGGTCGGGTGATCAGCTCGTCTCAAGGCCTCTACCTGTATACAGACACAGAAAAACGTACAAAAACATTCATGCCCTGAGTGGGATTCGAACCCACGATCCCGGCTTCCGAGCGAGCGAAGACAGTGCATGCTTTAGACCGCTCAGCTACCGTGACCGGCACACAGATCGATCTATAGCACAGTAATTCTCTGTTTGGCTGTGTACAGATTGTTCTGTGTTACAAATATTTATAACAATACAGCACGGACAAAAAAAAAAAGACAAACTTGGGTGTGAAGCAACAGTTAGAATCGGAGGTGTTGGTTAGGAATACGGACAGTTACTATAGGATTCTGACGATGGTGTGTAACACATAGAGATATTGGGTTTTCGGACTTTATCACTGGACGTGATTGAGGCTAGCTCTTTCTAAGGGACCCAACAGAATATGTGTTTTTCCCTCACCTGAGGACGGAAACAGATCCAGTTTCCGAAACGTCGTGTTTTTCTTAGTTATCTTAAAACCAGGACGATGGATAAAGTCCGAAAACCCAATATCTCTATGTGGAATACGGACATTCAGCAATATCGGACACCCCTCCCCCAAATTACTTTGTTAGATCGAGGATACATTCTATCCTCACAAACATCAAACTTCAGGCTCTGAAAAGTTCTGTATCCTCGGATATGACGTGTAGTCCGATGAAAATCAACCGACGTTTCGTGCTTGATTTACTTTTCGTCCCTGAAGGAGACGATATGTACCTCCGAAGCGTCCGTTGACTATCACCATGCTACATGGTTTTATATCATTTTCAGTCTCCGCTCTACCGGTAAGTGGAGCCGTTTGTCTGCTTCACGGAAGCAGGGTTAGAAAAATCGCTGTTCTATCCTTCACGTATCATGGATTTGTCTTGATTAAATTGATGGAACATGTTAATGTATTTACAGTCCTTCGGGGAACTGGCAGCTGACTCATGCGCCAATGTGCACTGGCCTGGAAGGAAGTAAAGGAGAGAAGAGAAAANGGAGAAAGTAAGGAAACATACAGTGTTGCCAAATTAAATGTAAAATTTGATTCTCAGTGAACCCGAATTGTTATCTTCGCTTTTCATTTTTTACTTAACGATGTAGGAGTCTGTATAGCGACTGTCTACTGGCTGTACGACCCGGGTTCGATTAGCGGTAATGTAGACTTATTTTTCTATTCACCACAGCGTCCATACCGGTTATGGGGCCCACCCAGCCTCCTGTCCAATGGGTGCCTGAGGTTCTTTCCCCGAAGGTAAAGCGGTAGGGGCGTGAAGCTGATCATTCACCTCCATCTAGTGCTGAGGTTAAGGATGGTGGAGCTATACCTCAACTCCCCCATGTCTTCATGGAATAGCGCTTAAATAATTAAGCATAGGGACAACTTTACATTTTACT
>NW_019745093.1:141151-144713 GCF_002891405.2 Cryptotermes secundus
TCGGTACTTCCCCGTTAACAGTCCGGTTGATATGTCGGTACTTCCCCGTTAACAGTCCGGTTGATATATCGGTACTTCCCCGTTAACAGTCCGGTTGATATATCGGTACTTCCCCGTTAACAGTCCGGTTGATATATCGGTACTTCCCCGTTAACAGTCCGGTTGATATATCGGTACTTCCCCGTTAACAGTCCGGTTGATATATCGGTACTTCCCCGTTAACAGTCCGGTTGATATATCGGTACTTCCCCGTTAACAGTCCGGTTGATATATCGGTACTTCCCCGTTAACAGTCCGGTTGATATATCGGTACTTCCCCGTTAACAGTCCGGTTGATATATCGGTACTTCCCCGTTAACAGTCCGGTTGATATATCGGTACTTCCCCGTTAACAGTCCGGTTGATATATCGGTACTTCCCCGTTAACAGTCCGGTTGATATATCGGTACTTCCCCGTTAACAGTCCGGTTGATATATCGGTACTTCCCCGTTAACAGTCCGGTTGATATATCGGTACTTCCCCGTTAACAGTCCGGTTGATATATCGGTACTTCCCCGTTAACAGTCCGGTTGATATATCGGTACTTCCCCGTTAACAGTCCGGTTGATATGTCGGTACTTCCCCGTTAACAGTCCGGTTGATATGTCGCACTGAGAAAGTAACGGGTAACTACACAGATCGAGCTTTTTTTTTTCCTTGGCACTACAGCCCCAGTGGGCCTAGGCCTACCTCCATGAACTTCTCCGTTCACTTCGGTTTTCCTAGATCTTACACATACGGTAGGACTCCTTGGTCGGGTGATCAGCTCGTCTCAAGGCCTCTACCTGTATACAGACACAGAAAAACGCACACAAACATTCATGCCCTGAGTGGGATTCGAACCCACGATCCCGGCTTCCGAGCGAGCGAAGACAGTGCATGCTTTAGACCGCCCAGCTACCGTGACCGGCACACAGATCGATCTATAGCACAGTAATTCTCTGTTTGGCTGTGTACAGATTGTTCTGTGTTACAAATATTTATAACAATACAGCACGGACAAAAAAAAAAAGACAAACTTGGGTGTGAAGCAACAGTTAGAATCGGAGGTGTTGGTTAGGAATACGGACAGTTACTATAGGATTCTGACGATGGTGTGTAACACATAGAGATATTGGGTTTTCGGACTTTATCACTGGACGTGATTGAGGCTAGCTCTTTCTAAGGGACCCAACAGAATATGTGTTTTTCCCTCACCTGAGGACGGAAACAGATCCAGTTTCCGAAACGTCGTGTTTTTCTTAGTTATCTTAAAACCAGGACGATGGATAAAGTCCGAAAACCCAATATCTCTATGTGGAATACGGACATTCAGCAATATCGGACACCCCTCCCCCAAATTACTTTGTTAGATCGAGGATACATTCTATCCTCACAAACATCAAACTTCAGGCTCTGAAAAGTTCTATATCCTCGGATATGACGTGTAGCCCGATGAAAATCAACCGACGTTTCGTGCTTGATTTACTTTTCGTCCTTGAAGGAGACGATATGTACCTCCGAAGCGTCCGTTGACTATCACCGTGCTACATGGTTTTATATCATTTTCAGTCTCCGCTGTACCGGTAAGTGGAGCCGTTTGTCTGCTTCACGGAAGCAGGGTTAGAAAAATCGCTGTTCTATCCTTCACGTATCATGGATTTGTCTTGATTAAATTGATGGAACATGTTAATGTATTTACAGTCCTTCGGGGAACTGGCAGCTGACTCATGCGCCAATGTGCACTGGCCTGGAAGGAAGTAAAGGAGAGAAGAGAAAATAAGGAAACATACAGTGGTGCCAAATTAAATGTAAAATTTGATTCTCAATGAACCCGAATTGTTATCTTCGCTTTTTGTTTGTTACTTAACGATGTAGGAGTCTGTATAGCGACTGTCTACAGGCTGTACGACCCGGGTTCGATTAGCGGTAATGTAGGATTATTTTTCTATTCACCACAGCGTCCATACCGGTTATGGGGCCCACCCGGCCTCCTGTCCAATGGGTGCCTGAGGTTCTTTCCCCGAAGGTAAAGCGGTAGGGGCGTGAAGCTGATCATTCACCTCCATCTAGTGCTGAGGTTAAGGATGGTGGAGCTATACCTCCACTCTCCCATGTCTTCATGGAATAGCGCGTAAATAATTAAGCATAGGGACAACTTTACATTTTACTACGGATAACAGGCAGAATGAATCGGAAATGATGTAGAAGGAAGTGGTCGTGAACTAGTCGCACTAGAATCCCGGCATGCATCTGGAATGACTGAGTAGAGCCACGAAAATACTGAGTCATGAGGTCCAGTAGATATTCAGGCCAAAAATATGACTGCCGAGTACAAGCGTAAGAACTTTACCACCCTGCTAGACCAACCTGTTCGGTTGCGAATGGTGCTGTTAAATTCAAAAGGTAAGACTGGACTGAGCCACACTAGTTTCTAGCCCTAAGATCATACAGTGCATCGTGTAACATGTGCTTTAGTTCCGCGGTTGATTTATTCTGAAGACAACTTATGTAAACACACGTTTCTGCTGTTGGTCTCGACTACTCTTTTCAGTTCACTCAGCACCTGCAGATTCCTGTATGCATAAACTAGATTTGAATTGCTAAGCCTCATCTCGGATTTACATCTCAATACATTTATCTTACTGTGAAGGACAAAGTTGAACAGGAATTCTAATAGAGCCTCATGGAATTATCCCAACGAGGCTCTTCTCATGGCACAACCTCACAGAAAAATAAACGTGAAGGATTTACTGTGTATAATGTTGTATTTTAGCATCCTGTTGCACTGATTCTCGTCCATGATACTCCTATGTGTTGACCGTCTTGTAGTGCACACAATCTCACATGTCACAATCTTAACAAATTTTAATATAGATAGACTTTATTGTGGTACATGAGGAATATACATTTTAAATCATTTTATAAACGACACATGATGGCGAGCAGTGCAATAGTTTAACGTAAATAACACACCTGAGGATGGCACAGTGATGTCGAAACATGTAGTGAAGTGACATGTGAGATTGTGTGCACTAGAAGACGGTCAACACATATATCATGGACGATTTACTATGTAGCCTGACGGGTAGTGTGTAAAGCACGAGAAAGGTTATTAATTCATATAGAGATATAATTGCCTACAGGAAGATAAACCTTGCAACCGACACACAGCCGCATCTTGTAAAAAGTAAAGTAAAAGGCCCATAGGGTTGTGAGACGTTGAGGGTCCCACATTATCTAGAGCAGGCATGTTAAACTCAACTTGTACAGAGGGCCACCTCAGCCCTATAAATAATAGTCCAGGGATGCACTTCAAAATAGAAATATACATTAGATTTTGATACAAGGACATTTAATTCTATTTATTATTTAGGAATAATTTCAATATAATTACCTAAAGTGGAACACTTATATTTTGCCCAAAATCAAACCTGTCGCTATGTGAAAACGAACTGAATGACAATGTACAAGGGACTACAGGACTAGTAGGAAGGTGTATCTTGTCCAATGGTCATAAAAGTGAAAGTTTGCTAGCAGCCC
>NW_019745093.1:144973-146082 GCF_002891405.2 Cryptotermes secundus
CTGCTAATTTATGTCTGCGTGAGACTTCTTGTCTTCTGGTCTGCTGGAAAATTGTCTTTACAAAAAATATTTCTACTAAAATTTGAATATTGATTTTAATATTAATTAGCTCTAAAAGCTGAGGGGCCGCATGTTTTACACGGCTGATCTAGAGAATTGGCTCAGAGATGGTGGTAAGGTTGTCAGCCTTACGCGCCGGCCGCCCTTTACCCCCAAGAAGATTCCTGGTACTCATTTCTGTTAGAGGCTGAATCGACCCCAGGGCCATAGTGCGGCTGGAAGTATTAGGTCAATTGAAAAAATCCAATGACCTCATCGGTACTTGAACTCGCGACCTTCCGGCTTGTAGCATAGTGCCCCCGCCGCTCCTTGTATCGTAATGAAATTTCTATATTAATTTTGCTGTAGAGTCTTTGCATCATGTGGACGTGGACATTGTTGCCTACGTTCGACGTCGAAAATGGAGGCAGCGGGTATGCCCGAAACGTCAGGAACACTGCCGACATCCACAAGAAGACAATCAACAGTGCGCCACCTGGAGACAAAGATGATTAACTAACGGCTTTTGTAACTGCGGCCCCAGAAGACCCAAGAACGTGTGTTCGCTCTCGTCTGGACCACAAGCTGTCTAGCGGCTCAATAAGACCCACACTCCGGACAGGCTAACGAAGCGGTTCACTGCCCCCCGTTGTTATTTATGCTCTGTTTATACGCGTTATGCTCGTTTTTCATTATTTATCCATGTTTCTATTAGTATTAATGCTTCAATATGTTTTTATAATGTTCATTTATTAAAATTGTGTTTATAAACTATTTTTACAGTTTCAGTCTCACAATATATGTCTAGTTATAGGGTGCGACATGTATAGTTATTCTAGAATTATACATATATTGTGAGACTGAAACTGAATAAAATATTCTATACGTGGATTTTTTCAGTTAACCTAATCCTTCCAGCCGTATTATGGCCCTGGGGTCGACTCAGCCTCTAATAGAAATGAGTACCAGGAATATTCCTGAGGATAAAGGGCGGCCGGCGCGTAAGGCTGACAACCTTACCGCCATATATGAGCCTATTGTCTAGAAAATGTGGGAACCTCAACGTCTCA
>NW_019745093.1:146130-186466 GCF_002891405.2 Cryptotermes secundus
TGTAATGGTTTCTGTGTAGTGTTGAGCTCTGATATTTGAGTTCAAGTGTGTGCTATTTATAGCTGAATACGTGCTTTGTTCGTTCCTAAAGACGTCTGGAACATCATGTCCTGTTTGCCACAAGCCTGGCTTTGGAGTTATGATAAAACAGTTCTGGATAAATATTGGTGAAGTTCTTTGTAAAAAGATTAAGACAAGCAAGCTTCTTGCTAATTGCTTGTTTGGCTTACTCTTCAGCCCTGAATATGGATACAGTACTTTCCTCCGAAAATTCAGTAAAGTTACACCAGACTACACGATCTCACATCCCATAAGAAATGTAAAGGTATCCCTATAACAGGCCGTGGAGGCCCATAGTGTTGTGAGACGTCGAGGTTCCCACATTTTCTAGACAGTTGTCTCACAGATAGAGGTCAGGTTGTCAGCCTTACGCGCCGGCCGCCCTTTACCCCCAGGGCCCTGGTGTCGACTCAGGCTCTAACAGAAATGAGTACCAGGAATTTTCCTGGGGCTACAGGGCGACCGGCGCGTAAAGCTAACAACATTACCGCCATCTTTGAGCCGATTGTATAGATAATGTGGGATCCTCAACGTCTCACAACCCTAGGGACCTTCACGGCCTGTTACAGGGATAGTTTTACCTTTTCTTTTGTTAGTACCTAAGAAGATATATGTAGATGTGACATTATGCATTTATATTGGAGGGGTATGTGGTCCAAATTCAGGATTTCCGAGTTTCTAAATGGTTTTCATTTTGTTGGAAAATGTCCTACAGCCTCTACAATTCGTCATTCATTTGTCATTCCATGGATCGATGCTGCATAAGGCACGTATACAAGTGAATTTCTAAAGATAAGAGGTTGAAGTTATCCCTACGTTGAAACATCACGCCATAGAAAGGCATGGGAGTGTGAGATAAATCTCCATGAATTCCTAACCCCTGCAGGGGATGGAAATGAGTGGTCAGCTTCGCGATATGTCCGTTTTATCACTGGAGGAACTTTCTCGTTACCGTCTTCAAATTCTGCGCTTTGCCACCTGGGGGAGACACCCGTTGCTAAACGTTGGATGGAAGTGCAGGAGTCTTGAGGGCAGTGTTGGACACGGACTTGACGGGAATTTAACCCTAGTCCTCCTGCCTATAGACAATTAGTGACTCAGTTATCCAGCCTCTTTGAAATACGAATGTCATTGTTCTGTGAGTAAAGTTGTCCCTGTGCTTAACTAAGTAAGCACTACGCCATGATGATGTATGAGGGAATTAATGTATAGAACCATATTTTCTTAACCTCGGCACTACCTGGAGGTGAGTGATCAGCTTCACGCCCCGGCCGCTTTACGCCCAGAGAAAAAATCCCTGTACCCATTCCCTAGAAGTCTGGGTGGACCCCAAAGCCGGTTTGGACGAAATGGAGACGTGAAAATTCTTGCCCCCACAGGGATTCGAACTCCGACCCCTCGGCCGTCCAGCCCGTCGCCAGTCGCTATACCAACTACGCTATCCCGGCTCCCAATTGTTCTGTGAGAACTTTTGTAAATCGGTAAGAAAGAGACAAGAGAAATAACGATGAGTAAGTGATGTTAGTGTGTGATTCGGCATGTTAAAAAATCCACATGTATAATGGCCGAATGTCCATCTGTCCGTCCGTTCTGCTATGTTTCTCAGAAACGGAGCGCCGTAGAGAAAAATTGTAAATAAAAAAAGAAATCTTCTTTGAGGGACAACCCAGGGAAAGTTTTTAATTTTACTGTTACATACTGGGTTCAAATCCAAGTCAGCTTCTTTCCACCATCTTTGTCACTATAAGAAGACCAGAGGGATCTTTAGGGTAACGGTTTGTAACCTTCATATGTTTTACAGTAACCGTGGTAACGAAACATCTCAAGACGGTCACAAAATAACACGTATCCAAAAATTAAAAAAGAATTTAAATGTAAGTAACCACCACGAACAAAGTGACTCCCCCAAATTCGTATGCAGAATTTTCTTCAAAGACACGCTAGGCGTATTTCAAATGCAGCTATGTAAATTTCAATATCAGCTAAAAGTTTGTCTCATCATTACGAAAGTTTAGCGCAGTTCAGTTTATGCTAATGCATAGAGAAGCTGTACAAGACTCTTGAGAATTAACGCAAATACATCTTCGGTTTTCTTGTTGAGTTTCCCAGCTTCTTCAGCTCAGCAGATAATGAAGCTGAGAGTTTATTGATCATGCAAACTACTTGTCCTGGAGTTGTATATAAGCTTCGCCTGCAACTCGAAAGCACGAAGTTCCTTTGGAAAGGGGGAGAGGTGTGAATGCGAAGAATAGAACACGTTTTTATTTCATCTGTATACAAATATGTCCGGAGCATGCGGTAGCGTAGTTGGTTGAGGCACTATGCTACAAGCCAGTAGGTCTAAGTTTCGATTCCCGATGAGGTCATTGAATTGTTTTTTTTTTCAATTAACCTAATAATTCTAGCCGCTCTATGATCCTGGGGTAACTCAGCCTCTAACAGAAATGAGTACCAGGAATCTTCCTGTGGGGTAAAGGGCGGCCGGCGCGTAAGGCTGACAACCTCACCGCCATCTTCGAGCCGATTGTGTAGAAAATGTAGGAGCCTCGACGTCTCACAACGCTATATGCATTTTAAAGGGATAGCTTTACCTTTTCTATAGATATGTCGGCTGAAGGTAAAGATAAGTTAAAATTATCCCTGTGCTTAACGTAGTTAAACGTGACGGCAAGAAAACGTGTGAAGAAGTGTGGGTACAGCTCCACAGTTCTTAATCTGGACACTGATGGAGGTGAATGGTCAGTTTCAGGCCCCGATCGCTTTACCCCCAGGAAAACATCCTCGGTATTCACAGAAGAGGGCGCTGCGGAGGTGAGAAAAGAAATATGTTACGTCTGCCCAGAAAGTAAACACGATCCCACGGCCGTCTAAACTGTAGCCTAGCCAATAGAGCGACTGGGGTATAGAAGATAAAGCTGGGTTTACCTTGTAAACCACGAGCCTGGTTATAAACTTTCTGATTGGATTGTACCGGATCCGGCTTAAGAAGCTGCGCTTCTAGAACCCCTCGTATCCAGTAGCAACTCCCGTTTCCAAATCGCCAGGGAGAGAAGCAGCCATGCGTACATCCAACTGCGATATTCTGTATCCTCGGACAACGGGCAGGAATATCTGTAGAACTTATAGTCGCGTATTGCACACGTTTACAAAACAAACAATATTTATGAGAACCTTAACCCTTCTAGCTCATATATAAGAATTCAGTTCATACCTCACAGGAAACATACTACGTCACCCTTACAAAGCCCAACCGGTTAATGCTGTTTAGGGAAACAGTCGCTGTTTATTGTGAGAACCATACGGAACATAACAGATACGCTCTGTGTGGACAGAATGCAAAGTTTTGTATTGTCACACGTTAAGTGTGACTAGAGATAAAGTTTGGATTCATAAGTGGATTTTCTGGACACTAATACTCGTAACTACAAATACGTATAATTATCCCTGAGATACACACTGCAAATATCACTGTAACTACAGCACACATAATATCTTCTCCGTCTTCACTAGCCGTTGCTTGGTAGTGACTTCCTATGTCGGACGTTCCCTTTCATCTACGTTCCCAAAAATGTCCCCGGTCTCTGCTACCAGCTTCTCACAGCAACAGCTCACAAATACTGAACAGCAGCGGTTCTCTGACTCTCTCTCTCACCCACCAACCAGCTACTCTTCAATTCACTAACTTCTGACTCCTCAGTTATCCTTCTTATAACGTCTCGGCACGGACCAAACAGAAAACACCGTTCCTCTATTGCTGATTACGGGCCGCTGCCTAGTAACGACCGATATATAGTTGCTTATTTCAGTTTTTGCTTAGCAATGAGTCTACATGCCACATTATCCCTTCCAGTTTATCATTCTATACTGTCAGCCTCGAACAGTGAACCATCAAACTGTGTATTAATTAATTTATGACGTAGATATGTTAACGTAATTGGGCTGTATTTTAGATACTTAATAAAATATCACTGTAGGACATTCATGTGAGATTCGTGATGGATGAAATGGCACGGAATACGTTCTCTCAGACTTTCTTCGGGTTTTCTCTGCTGGTCATCATTCCACCATTGCTCCATACCCTTCTATCACCTCCCACTGACATGTGTGATAATCCTCACAAGGCAGCATCTTATCACATTCTCAGTATTCAAGCATGAGCCCTCATTCAGTGTTAAGTTTGGGGAGCCATTTTGATCCAGCGTTTGCCTCGTTAGAGCATGGGGAAGCTTCTATCGGCATCTTAGCTCTTGCTTGTTCTCTGATCTACTCTGACGTCAGAATTAATGACGGTTAGAATATTATAACGACTGGAAGGTTACTGTTGCGTAACAACTCCTTTTCCCCCTAACCATTTTCAGCAGCGGACATATTAATTCTGCACAGCAATGTATGACGCTAACAACTTGCAGGGCACAGGGGATATGAATTGTTATGAACTGTTTAACTTTGGGAAGTTTAAAGAGCTGCTAGTATCGGAGGTAATGACGTTTAAAAACAGTTGCCTTAATGTTCTTGTTATCCAGTGAATTATATTGGAAATATTTTCCTCCCAGATTTTAACTAAAAACAACAGCGTTCATTGGTGGAATAATTTACTCTCATTAACATATTTTTCACTTTTCCATCGCCAATATTTCATAAAATATCCCTAACTAATTACCTAGCTAACTCCATTGAGTTGAGTCCTTACTGAGTAGCCACCAGTTGCTCAGCTGTTCAAAAAATTTCCCAGCATTTTATGTAACCTGTTCGTCCCTTACCATGTTAACAAGAGCCCATCACTGGTTTCCATCCTGAGCCAGATGAACCCAATCTACAAATCTCGTATATTTTTTAATATCCATATTAATATTATCCTCTTATCTAAGTCTGTCTTCATTGTGGGTTATTTCCTTAAGGGTTTCCTACAAAAACGCTGTATGTATTCATCATCTCTCCCGTGAGTGCTATATGCCATACCCACCTCATCTTCCTTGATTTCATTATTCTAATAACGTAAAGTGTATGTTTTTTGAGAAAATCGTAATTTTGCTTTTGATTACACGTTTGAATTGCCCATATTTTTCGAGCTGCTATATTTATATTCATTGTACACACACGCGTGACAGCTAAAGTATCGAATATGCACAAAATTCGCGCAAGTGTATTCGGGCGCTAGCGAAGCATACATACAGACAGACAGACAGACAGAAGGGTTCCAGAAACAACTTTTTCGAATTCAGGGGAGCCCTGTGAAATTCAGCGGAAAATAATTTCTTTCGTATCCCACACCTCAAACCCTGTCTGCGTTGTCTGTATTCCTTCTGTATCTTTATCTCCTTCCCTCCTTTTACCTAGATCCTTTTCATTGCTTGCGTTTTTTGTCCTATCGTTATTTATCTCCTCATTCCTTCCTCCCTCTTCTTTACGTTAAAAAAGTTACGTGGTATGTACCACGTTATTTTAGTTATTTGCGCTTTATTTAACGATGCCCTCAGTAGCTCAGACTACAAGGTACAATCCTGGCATCTGCCTACAGAGACTGACGGAACTCAAGGACTCTTCAGTCAGGATAGCTGGTGTCTCGACCAAGTTTCGAACCAGGAACCTCAGAAGAGTGACCGAATACGCTGACTTGCACAGTGAGAAATTTAAAGGATATGAAACCACGTACACGCTTCAAAATTACATCAGATCCCCCCCACCCCATGCGATAAAACATAATTTGTAGCACATTGCAGACCAAAGCTTGGATTCAGTGTTTAATGCACGACAGAGTCTCTGGTTGCTAACTCGCAAGTCGTGCTCGAGTGGCATTGATAGGACCTTGTACTTCTGTCCGATGTCTGCAGCATTCTTTTTGCGAAACGGATTGAAGTCCATATAGTTTCTGCGCATGTCTGCTGCGTATTTCGATAACTTCAGGGTATCCATGTTGGATTTCAGTTCTTCACAGCGGTAACTGTGAAGAGTACCATCTCCTGAGCTGTGACGCCGTGTAGTCAGGACCACTGGCTAGAAGTCAGCGCGCATCCGGAAGGTCCTGCGACCGGCCAACTCGACGCAGGTTTTCATGGTTTTCCTCCGTCTTCAAGCAAAGTCTGAGATGGTTCCCAAATTTCAAGTTGCTACTGCGTGCCTCTCATGCAGCCCCCCCCCCATTTAAACTCATCAGAATTGACCCCCCCCTTACTTTCAAACGCACCAAATTATTTTTCCAAATTATGAAAATTGACATTTATTCAGGAAATCAAAATTCCCTCGGGGCCCCCCTTATCAAGCCATTTCTTCTAACCATTCTAACGCCCCCACTTTCATACTGCCTTTATCAAATGGACGAACGGGCGAAGCCTGGGAACCTTGTAACAAAATGGTGATCTTTCTCCTTCCCCCCTCGCCTCAACCCTCACAATAATGTAGCTCTCACTCCTCCCATGACTTTTCACTTCAACCTACATTTCTGCTATGCTTCCACCCCTATTCCATTCTCATTACAGTGAGGTAGAAGTCCATCAGTATTTCTGGGGTCCTTACTGCCTCCATCTTCAGGGTGGAAGAGTAGTAAGACAAGCTTGAGTGCTTGAGTCTTCCTAGTTGCTTGTCTTACTCTTCCACCCTGAAGATGGAAGTCGTAACTGTCTCCACAGTAGACAGTGTCATATTAGTACTCTTCGACTAATAAAATATTTACGTTAGATAACACATACGAAGTAGGCCGCTGAGATAAGCTGATAACAAATGCGGTTAGCAACTGTATTTGTATTTAGGGCATAATGTTCATTACCCAGTATGGCATTTAAAATGGAAGTAAACCTTTATGCACCGATTATGCACCACATTTGTTCTCACATTAAAAATACGAAGTTGGAAATTTACTACTTAGGCTCAAAATTCAACACACAGAGCTTTAACATCACGGAAAATTCTACTGCAGAAATTTGGTATTAGTCCTATGTCACAATTATTTGAAGAAAAAAAAGTTTCCAACTTTGTTACCATAGTAACCTTGTTGTCTAGTGTAACTGAAGTTACTAAAATAAAAAAAAAACAACAAGATTTGTATCTTCTGTGATTTAATGCCTTGTAGTCCGGTAAAGTCAACCAACGTTTCGGAGAAATATATCACCTCCATTTTCAGGACTAACCAGTAGGTCAGCAAGCTTGCTCACTCACTCACTCACGGAGTTGAGCCCTGCTTGAGAAGATGCCAGTTGTGTAACTACTCAAGAACTTTCCAGCATTTTATGGAACGCGAAGATTCATTACCCTGTTCACAAGAGCCCTCCACTGGTCCCCATCCTGAGCCAGATCAATCCAATCCATCTCATCCAATCCTATATCTCTAAGGTCCATTTTAATATTGTTCACCCACCTACGTCTTGGTCTTCCCAGTAGTCTTTTCCTTCTGGCTTTCCGATCAATATCAGCAGCAATCTTGCTACCTGCTTCAATTCCAGTGTTCGATTACACTTTATTAAATGTCCTTAGCATCCCCAATTTAACCAATTTCTTCTGCAGTCTCTCCAAAAATGCAAGCGTATGCATTAGGCCCCTTCGAAATAAAATTTTGAAACACATTATTTTTACAAACATCTTAAGATTGTGCTGTTTGAATGAAGCTTTATGGCAAACGCCTGCGGACAGAGTTAGAATCTCTAACCACATATCCACATCTTGCTGAGAGGTATGGTATCTGCGTACTTTGCCACTGTGCAACACCATGGCCTGCTTCTCGTCTGCAACCACATTTGCACGGGCAGATTCCAAATGGTCTGACGATGGTTCATAACTCTCAGAATTACTGAGGTTTCGCACTTCGTGTTCGGGAATACCGGACAATGGACAAAGTCCTAAAACCCAGTAAATCTGGCCACATTTGAATCTCCGAATAAAGTGAAAGTGAAAGTCACATTGCGACTGACGGTCAATTAGTAAGTCTTGGTGTCGAGCCCCATCTGGGGCTCATGATCAGATATTTATTACTCTTTGTTTTTGTGGGGCGCCCTCTCTGACGAGAGGACAGGTTTGACTTTTGTATAGGCTGCTGGCTCTTGCCAGCGCAGTTTTCCTCGGGTCCGAATCCCTTGGGACTCATGGCCATATTTTACTGTCCCATATTCGAGACTTCCCTTTTCGTCGCCTCCTACGACTTGCAGAGTCACGGTGGAGGTATTCGAGCCCGCCTTCACACGGAAACTCCTCTCGAGATTCAAGTCAAAGTCACTGCGACTGACGGTCAGTCAGTCAGTGAGTCTTGATGTCGAGCCCAATCTGGGGTTTATGACCAGATATTTATTACTCTTTGACAGTTTCGGTCTTGTTTTCGTGGGGCGTCATCTGTGACGAGTGGACGGGTTTGTCTATCTCCGAACACTGAACGCTTAGCGAAACTTAACAAATAAATTTGTACCTCACATGAAACACTAGGTTCCCATAAATAACCATCGTTTATATCGGGAATTATACAAAACACATAAACACACTGCGTATAACGTTTTTTTAATTTAAAACAATTAGTATATATACCAATTGTTTTAAATTATATATATATAGTAACCATTGTATCTTAAGGGTTAAGAAACGTCGAGGGACAAGAGTCAACTTATCTTGAAACCCTGACACAAATAACTGTAGCGTTTACCTACCTTTACGTAACTCCCTCGTTGTCTTGTTTAAGAAGTCACAAGTCGTGTCGGTATGTAAACCTTTATAAGACAGATATAAATACTACTCACGTTTGATTGTTACAGCTCGGAGACTTTCAGTGTTTTGAATCTCTTCCAAAAATTGCTGCCGGCAGTTTTAAAGGCGAGTTACAGTTATGTAAAAAGAAAATAAAATAAAAGGCTTGAACGGAACCTTATGTTGGATGTATGTTTTATTTCGAGTAAACTATCACTGATCAGTCGACACAGGCGAACTGTCTATTTTATTTTAGGATACTTTGCATTATGTTATCCCTCTAAATACGAAAACTCCCCCTCCTCGGACACTCGCCACGCTGTTTATTCATCCGTCATGTCCCTTCACGTCTATACGTTATCTTCTACGTATGTTTCTAGCGGCGCACATGATATTCCCCTCCAGTATCTCTGTTGACAGACATTTGTGTTATCACCAAATCCCCTCCCCCCACTCTTATTACATGCAACGAGGACAAGCAGTACGGTGGGGGGGCTGTAACAATTACGATGACACGAACTTTATAGAAAACATTTGCATTAACAGAAGTAATCTTTACTGGAAGTTACAAGTAAGTAGAGCTATCCCTGTAACATGCCGTTGAGGCCCATAGGGTTATGAGACGTCGAGGCTTCCACATTTTCTAGACAATCGGCTCACAGATGTCGGTGAGGTTGTCAGCCTTACGCGCCGGCCGCCCTTTACCCCCAGGAACATTTCTGGTAATGTTTTCTGTTAGAGGCTGAGTCGACCCTAGAGCCCTAGTGCGGCTGGAAGGATTAGGTAAATTGAAAAAAATCCACCTCATCGGGATTCGAACCGGCGACCTTCCGGCTTGTAGCATAGTGCCTCAAGCAACTACACTACCGCGTGTCCCCGGAAACTAGAGGTAGTTAAAAGATAAAATTTTGTTCTGTTCCTAGTCTTACTACTTTTCTACAGTTCCCAGTAAAAGTTTCTCTTTTGAATTCCGCGAGAAATTGTCTATAGAAACGAAGTTGATTTAATTTATTTGAAATTTCTTTTGAAATGTTTTGCAGCCGCTCAGATGTGTATATGAAGCATTTGTTTGGCAAATTCTGTAGTCGTGACGTGTGAACAGATGCGGAATAGCTGCTCCGTTCCGGTTGCCTTGACGCTGTATTTCACACCAATCGACAGAATCTACAGGGTAAATGGAAATATATTTATTATTCTAACGCCCTGGTTAGGGGCACACGGTAGCGTAGTTGGTTGAGGCACTATGCTACAAGGTGGAAGGTCGAGGGATCGATACCCGATGATGTTGATTTTTTCAATTGACCTAATCCTTCCAGCCGCACTATGGCCCTGGGGCCGACTCAGCCTCTAACAGAAATGAGTACTTACTTACTTACTTGCTTACTTACTTACTCATGGAGCTGAGCCCTTCTTGAGGAGCCGCCAATTCTGCAGCTACTCAAGAATTTCCCGGCATTTTATGGAACCCGAAGGTTCATCACCGTGTTCACAAGAGCCCTCCACTGATCCCTATCCTGAGCCAGATCTATCCAATCCATACCATCCCATCTTATCTCTCTAAGATCAATTCTAATATTGTCCACCCACCTTCGCCTTGATCTTCCCTGTGGTCTCTTTCCTTCTGGCTCTCCCACCAATATCCTATACGCATTCTTCGTCTCCCCCATTCGTGCTACATGACCTGCCCACCTCATCCTCCTTGACTTGATCATTACAGAAATGGGTACGAGGAATATTCTTAGAATATTCTTAGGAGTAAAGGGCGGCCGGCGGGTAAGGCTGACAAACTCGCCGCCATCTATGAGTCGATTGTCTGGAATATATGGGAGCCTTGACGTCTCACAGCCCTATGGGCCTCCACAGCCTTCTACAGGGATACCTCTACTTACTTCTACCCACTCGTTAAAAAAGCATCAACTGATTCTAGTTGCTGTACAACTCAATTTTCAACACTGACCTCCATGAATACGTTAGCCTTAGATGCTAGACCGACAAGCAGGATGTCCATTTGCAAGGCATGTCCATGTTTTCATAGACCACTAAACGAAATGAGCAGTGAACTTCGCAAAATCTACTAAGATAAGGATTTCAGGGTGTGTGTTAGTTATAACATGGCCATAGTACCACCGCATCTCCGTCCGAAACGCAGCTGCAACCCCCGCACCGCTGCTTCTTGCCATACTTATACTTGCCCACAACCCACATCTTCATATCTCAATTTTAAGGTGTTTTAATATTTTAATTTATTTTTAATATTATCCTCATATAATATTAAAATGTACCTTAAAGAAATCGTTTTAAAACAATTCCAAATTAACATATCAAATGAATTTTTGCTTGACGTAGTAAATGTTGGTGGAAATTAGCAATTTAATTCAGAATTCTTATACAGATTTTTTTTTAGTAATAGTTTCGGGATGAATATATGTCTTTGTGGACAGTCCCCTTCTAAGCACTTATTAATTCAATGATACGTGCCGATTTCTTTGCGGTTTTGTTACAGAACACTTTAAAAAAATCTGCAAACAGTTGTATGTTTGCAATTTCAACCCCGCAGTTCCACTCTAAGTTTATTCAAGACATTGCAATTAATTAAGATCATGATATTACCTCTGGGTCCCAATTTAAGGTATCATCCATGGATATACTGAGTGTGAATTCATGGAAGCATCCCCCAAGATAGCTGATGTCAGGATTCGAAGCACTAACCTCTCACAAATTCAACTTCACAGATCAGATCTGTCATAACTGAACACTTGTCAACTGAACACTTAAACATTTTATAATTTACAGTTGTAGAGTTTCAAAGTCTTTATAACAGTTCATGTTGTCAATCTTGGTAGTTAATATAATTACTTTGGCAACTAACATGATGCTTGTGTAGACAATAATTCCAGACACTGGGTTGTCTTAAAGGCGGGTGAAAATGTCTTTAAAACGATTGTAAACTGTAATAATTTCAACTCCATTAACACTGAACCTTGTGTTTGAGATTTAGCAGATAAACACTGTTTCCATATCTTTAACAGTTAACTTCAGTTTCCTTGATAATAAGAAGAGGTCAAGGTGTATAATAAACACTTAAAATGTCGGTTTAATTACTAACAGTCAGTTGTTTTTCTAAGTACCACTGATGTAATCTGAAAGAGACGAAATCACGCTATACAATTGTTGACATGTGAGCGGTGTGCCGCGATGTCACTAGAGCCGGAACCGGATGTGGCCGTCTCAGAGACCTGTTCCCTGTGTCCGCACACGTATTTCCGCTCCTGTCATCGTCTTGCATCCCGCGGGTTCAAGCTATGCACTACGCATGCGTCAGCGTGACACAGGCGTTACCTGTGGTAGATGTATTCCTAACAAAATGTCCTTCAGTGTACTAAAGTTACTTGAAATTCATATCTTGTAATCATTTACTGAAACAAATCTTTACAAATATGTATTTATTTCAGATTGTGGTCTTCTAGGTTACTATATCGCGTAATCTTATAAGTTGACGCCGATGTTTCGGAGGAATATGCTACTTTCGTCTTCGAGGAAAATTTACTTTCTACAAGAGTACACGGTGTCAGAAGTCACAACCCCGCAATCCCACAACCTGAACAATCACCACCTTGAAACCCCTTAAACGTGTAAGTTGTTTAACGACGCTCTTAATACTGTTGCCAGGCAACGATTTAGTGTGTGACGTTACATTTGCTATAGTTACAGTAATCTTGAGAGTGAAAGAACTAATTGTAGTTACGACTATTGAAGATCCAATAAACCGATTAACCAACCCAAGCCCGCGACTTAGTCACTGAAACACGTGACAACTATCTCCCCAGTCCATCGGCGCGCTGACTGTTGCCTAGCAACGAACTATAAACATTCTTCCTATTGTTGCGTGCGCGTATTGTGGAGTGTTTATCGAGCCGTTGCCTAGCAATGCGTTGACATGTCACAGTACCTAGATTGCATAGCGTCGAATGAAAAGGTGGGAAATAAATGTTGAGTTTGAAAGATTTAGTAACGCAATGAGCGCTGCCTAACTCGAGCTACAATCCCGGCATTCGTCTGGAGGGACTTAGGAAAACCACGAAATACGACAGTCAGAGCATCTAGTATCGAGGCCGAGGTTCGAACCGAGTATCGCCATAATATTAGTCGCGAGTGAGCTACAACGCTGTGACAAACCGCTTAGTAGAAATGCTGACTTCAGAGTTACACGTAAAGCTATCATTGTAACAGGCCGTGGAGGCCCATAAGGTTGTGAGACTTCGAGGCTCCCACATTTTCTAGACAATCTGTTCACAGATGGCGGTGAGGTTGTCAGCCTTACGCGCCGGCCGTCCTTTACCACCAGGAAGATTCCTGATACTCATTTCAGTCAGAAGCTGAACGTAACCTAACCACATAAATGCTAATAATGTTTACGTGTCTACACATTTATCGTGTTGTTAGTAATTTCCGGGCACAATGACGTCACCCACGGCGCGCTAATACGGTGATCCTAAACACGTGTTCTGCACTCGCCGATAAGAACCTGTTATGAAAATCTCATACATAGAACAGAACCTATTACTTACTTATGGAGCTGAGCCCTCCTTGAGGAGAAGCCAAATCTGCAGCTACTCAAGAATTTCCCAGCATTTTATGGAACCCGAAAATTTATTACCGTGTTCACAAGAGCTCTCCACTGGTCCCTATCCTGAGCCAGATCACTCCAATCCATACCATCCCATTCTATCTCTCTAAGATTCATTTTAATATTGTCCACCCACCTACACCTTTGTCTTCCCAGTGGTCTCTTTCCTTCTGGCTTTCCCATCAATATCCTATATGTATTCCTCTTCTCCCCCATTCGTGCTATATGCCTTCCCCACCTCAACCTCCTTGACTTGATAATTCTAATTATACTTTGAGAAGAGTACAAGTTATGAAGCTCCTGTCACTTCATCCATCTTCGGTCCAAATATTCTCAACACCCTGTTCTCAAACACCCTCAGTCTATGTTCCTCCCTTAATGTCAGAGACCAAGTTTCACACTCATACAGAACCACAGGCAAAATTATAGTTTTGTATATTATAATTCTTATGTTTTTTGACATCAGACGAGAAGACAAAAGGTTCTGGACTGAATGGTAGCAAGCGTTACCCGAATTCAGTCTCCTCTTAATTTCCTCCTCAATCAGGTTTTGATTTGTTATCGTCGTTCCCAAATATCTGAACTGAGCCACATTTTCAAAACATCTGTTACCTATCTTTGAGTCATGATTTTGCCCTGCATTTTGGTGACGAGACAGCAACATGTGTGTATACACAGTTTTCTCTACACCAATCTCCGCACTTGCGTCAATTAAAGTTTGTGTGTTTTAGAAACTGAGCTGTATGATGGGGAATTAAGCCAACGAGTTACATGTTCCTAAGCGGCCTCCGTAGTCTAGGGGTAACGTTCCCACCTCATGACTCGTAGTACGCGGGTTCAAATACCCGGCGGAGGTCGTGGAATTTTTAAGGGCGGAAAAATTCAGGGAACAAGTCCTCCGGGAGGGACTTTAAGCCGTGGGTCCCGTGTCGTAGCTTTACGGCACGTAAAGGAACCCCATGCCTCAAGGAGACGTCTGAGCCAAATTATTAAGCACATTTCCCGCCCAACAATAGTCTCTAACGCCTCTGGTAGATGGGGGAATCATCTAGATACCGCTGAGCCAGTAAAGGCCGAACTCGCTGGCTGAGTCGGGACTCATGGCACGCACCTGTATCGGTAGGGTATAGAGACTGGTAGAATCTCACAGGGGTCGCGGTGCATGGGGAAACCCACCCCCTCCAATAATGATAATAATAAATAATAATAATAATAATACATGTTCCTACTTTGACTGCGCTCAGTTTAGTCACGACAGGAACATTAAGACAGAAAATAAAAAGTTAGGGGAGATCAGACTCAGTTTACCGAAAGATACAGAGAATGATTAAGAAGAGCATTTAATGCCATGCTATTGTTCAGTGTCATCTATCTATCTATCTATGTATATAGATATGTATATACATATATATGTATATGTATATATATATGTATATATATGGTTCTACAGCCCTTTGTTCGGCCTTGGCCGTCTTTTCAGTTTCTTGATCTCTTACACAGTCGGTAGGACACCTTGGACGGGGGTCAGCCCGTCACAAGGCCGCTACCTGCACACAGATCATCACAAACACAGACATACATGCCTTGATTAGGATTCGAACCCAAGGTCCCAGTGTTAGAGCGGGTGAAGTCAGTTCATGCTTTACATCGCGAGGCCACTGTGATCGGCTGTCCAGTGTTAGACGGCCTATTAATTTCGTAATAGGCATATAGACCTGTATGCTACAGTAGCCTTGGTGTTGTGGTCAGCTGAAAACAGAAGAAGGCAGTTGGACACAGCAGGTCGCGAACTCACGGCTCTAGCTATGGAAGCTACTGTGATCGTGTCACATACTCGCAAATGAGGACACACTGCCTGAATTGATTCACTGGTGACATACATTGATGTCAAACGGGGCTCGAACTCGTTGCGGCGAGATATAGAACATAGCTGTGGTCAGTTGAGTTGGCCTGCAATTAGTACAATCTGAACGACAGACAGTTGCCAAACAATTTGCACACTCTTCTGCGATGTGACGCCGTGTAATCCTGTACAAGTTTATGGTACATTTCGGAGGAGAGTATTGTCTCCATCTTCAGGGTCCAGTGCCAAGTAGGTAGTCAGAAGCGGGCAGCAAGTTCTTCCCCAACATCGGCGACCTACTATCGGACTACACGGCGTCACAACCCAGGACAGAAGGCCTTCTGTCGTCTGGGATATGACGCAAGAAACGAACTACTACTGCTTCTAGCTGGTTAAAGCATTTGGCTTCATTTTCGGTCAGGCCTTGCCGGCTTTCCACCCCGGCGGACCGGATTCGATCCTGGGGCAGGACATGTGAGTTTCATACTGACAAAGTGAAAGTGGGACAAGTTTTCTCCGAATACTTCACTTTCCCCTGCCAATTCTCGTTCCACCAATTACTGCACAATTATCATCTATCATCCGGGGCTGGTACAATAGTCCGCTAGTGGCCTACATACCTAGTGGACTCAGTCTCACCCCACCCCTAGAAACTATAACTATTGTCACATAACATTCGGGGCATATGAAGTGCTACCCCTTTATATTACATAATCAGACTAAACATGCAAATGTTTTTCATAATGTCTGTAGATTCGTCGTTTCCATGGTAACAAAATTCAAAACTAATGTCAGTTAGCTGCCCTAGAACCAGAAAAGATAGCAACAAACGGTAGTATTTAACCCATTATTTCAGCACAGTAAATCCTCGCTAATCCGGAATAATTGGGAGCGGGAGAGACCACCCGGATTAAGGGATAATCCGGATTATCGAAGTAAAATGTAACCCTAAAAGACAAAAAGAATTTTGAACACAAATAAATGTAATAATTAATGATACAAGCAGTACTGATGAAAATAAATAATAAAATATCACTGTAGAACCTTTATTTCAAAACCATAAAAATACGATTTATTTAATCATGGATAGAAGACTCAGAAGCTGTACTTGTTTTTGAACATGATAATGCAGGTTTGAAGAAAGTGTCTCGAGTTTTGTCTCAACAGACACGTGACTCATCTGCTTTCCTAAATGTCATGTGTCTTTTAAAAAGTACGCACTCAATTGTGAACGGCATTTTTCATTCTTCATATAACTGTGAAAGGGTTAACGAGGGTTTACCTTATCACAATTCTAGAAAAAAAATGCCAGTATGCTATTACTGGGCCACGCGGTAACGGAGTTGATCGAGGCACTATGTTACAAACCGGAAGGTCGTGGATTCGATTACTGATGAGGTCACTGGATTTTTCAATTGACCTAACCCTTCCAGACGCACTATGGCCCTGAGGTCGACTCAGCCTCTAACAGAAATGAGTACCAGGAATCTTCCTGGTGGTGGAAAGGATGGCCGGTGCGTAAGGCTGACAATCTCACCGCCATCTATGAGCCGATTGCCTATAAAATGTGGGAGCCTCGACGTCTCACAACCCTATAGGTCTCCACGGACTGTTACAGGGATAGCTTTACCTTTATTTCACTTATATTATTATTATTATATGAAGTTGTGTTTGCAGAAGTACGAGCACTTGGAGTTCAGAGCGCCCATACTCAGTGAAATTGAGATTTCAATGTTCCACAAGGGCTGTAATGTGTAAGGTTAGGGTCGGTGGAAGGGTTATCTGGGAAACCGTAGCTAGAAGTGGAAACTGTTAATATTAGATTTATATGGTGAACAAGAATACTATCTTCTGTCATGTGACGTCATGTACTTCAATAGAACTTCAGGGACGTTTCGGTGTAACTTACTACCTCTGTCTTCAAGGTCGAAGAATAACGCAGGTAAGAACTGAGAAGAAGGTGACAAGCATAGGGTCACTTACCCGAATTTCCAAAAGGAATTCCCCAATTGTTTTTTTTTTGTATGAAAGGTATCGTGTGAAGATTACAATTTGTGTTCTGTCTTTGGTGGTGAAATAAGAAAAAGAAAAGATGGGTGCGAATATTAGGGGAAATTTTCAGAATTTCTTTTCCCGTATGTGGCCTTGGCTATCAACTCGTGGCGGACGAGGAGACTAATGGATATATTCGGTCCTGAATATCAACGTCATTCTGTTTCTGCGGTTGGTTCTTTTGTGTTTCAAAGCATGTAACATTGTTAAGTTAATTTTACATGCAGCTACATAAGCAGGTCGCGTTTTGTTTATAACACGTGACGAGACAAAAGAGAGGCGACGGCAAACAGGCCAAGGTGCTCTGGGCTATTGTGACAATTCTGCCGCCTACCAGAAGTCACTATGTATTCAAACGTCGGTTCTATAAGAACTTCTAAGGCATCTATCCCATATTAAAATTCAATTTGAGTCAAACTCGGCATCCATAAATCTTACGCGATCTGTTACGTGGTCGCTTACTAACCTCTAAATAAAAGAGGGCGAGGCAATTTTCGCGTACCTATCCAAGTGTGTAGTACAAGCTGAATACATCGGCACGATATGCAGACAGCTGTCAATGTTCCCTTGATACAAGGCGTGTTTTTGCACTAGGCTTCTGGATTCGGTGTGAGAAGTATGGTAGGAAATAGCGAAGCAGTGGTTGCCGCTGCACTGTATGAGGGATGCAGGGTGACGCACTGTAAATCTCGCGCTGTTACAATTCATGCCTGCCTTACAGTCCTCATCTCGGTGCGCTTAACAAAATCCATTGTGCATTCTGTACTGCGCATTCTGCTGAGAACGACCAGACTTGAAGACAGTTCATGAAATTCAATGTGTCCCTAATACAGAGGAGCTCAGCCGGTGTGACGCGGGCTCTTGCCAAGACGGCTTCAAGGCTTAGAAGAGAAGAACAGTTACGTAAAATAAAACTTATGCATCAGTTTTTTCAAATTGATATTTTTTAACAAGACTTCATCATCTTTACGTTTTATTACATGTTATATTGCAGCGTGCGTGCCCGTTACTATGCGGCGACCGCGAGATACGCAAATATACAATAGCCGTTTCTAGGCAACGGCTCGGCAAACAAGTTCCCGTCGCTAGGTAGCAGATTCTTAAGAATGCAACAGTTAGGCTACAACAATGGAACAGAAGTGTTTTCTACATGGTCCGTCCTGAGAGGATTTTAGCGATAAGAAGTTTGGAGCTTAGTCAGTTCTGTATGGGAGTCTGTGAAAGGAAAATTTGAGCCGGAGGCACAGGAACAGCCAATGCTGCAGCCGTTACCAGGAAACGTCTAGTAACTGACTGAGAACACTAGACTGTGTGTTCTAGTGAACTGTAAAGTGTAGTTCCGAAATGTAAGTGGTCAATAAATCTCTTCACCAATCCAAACCCCGTCTATAGTCACACATACGAGTATATATGACAATATTTTATACAATAAACGACGTTATTTAAAAACTGCATGTACTCTTATTAGAGATATCAGTTCTCTGTACTAAGGTACACCGGCATGCGTCAAGACATGTAACAGTCAAGACACACAATGTCTGCGACATGACGCAAAGAAAGGAGCACAGTTGAAACGAATGGGATTATGAAAATCGCCGCACACCGGTCTGAGTTATGATGCTGACGTCAGCTTCATGCTGACGAATCACGAATGAAGCAAGACTGCGTCTTCAGTCTCATGTATTGATGTTTGTCTTGACGCCGTTGGTGTGCGGCGCCCTAACTCGACTGTGACGCATACCAAAATGAATATCCCAAAATTTGCAGAGAGCGACAAAATGCCCTAAATGAATATTAAAGTGGCACATGTCAACTACTTTTACTAGAGCCCCGGATTTAAGGGGGAGCGACTAGGGTAGTCGCAACGGGGCCTCCACGATACAGAAATGTAATCCACAGATTCTATTCAGGCATTTTGCTTCTCTAACTCACAAGAAGTCAATTTGTATTTCTAGTTATGATTAGAAATAATTTGTAAAATAGAATTATCATAACCTAAATTTGTTGTTGCCGAGTGATGCCTCCACATTTGATATTCCCACAACTGCAAATCCGGCTCTGACTTTAAAAACAAATCATTATTTTCCTCGCCTTCTCTTCATTTGAAGAATACCTCACGCTTTTGACGCGTTATCTGCTTATTGCGTTGTGAAAACCATTAACGCTGAACATTCAGTCTAGCCCTGGGTTCGATTCTGAAAGCGAAGACACAATTTAAACGTCACCCATGAAAATCGTCGCTTTTAGAAATTTGATTATGTCTTCAGGTAAATATGATAAGTATTTTTAATGCTAATGGGGTGGGACTAAGTCCCTTGTACTGCGGCCACTTCTGGCCTATGATATCAGCCACAGATGATAGGTGAGGGTGATTGTGGAGCAATTGGTGGAATGAAGATTGGCAGGGGAAATCGAAGTACTCGGAGAAAACCCTCCCCAGCGTCACTTTGTCCACCACAAGTCCCACTTGACCAGAACCAGAATCGAACCCGGGCCGCCGCGGTGGGAAGCCAGCGACTAACTGCTTGAGCTATAGCGCGGCCCGACATGATAAGTAAGAATACCATTTGCGTTAGGGCTTCCCCCCTCCTCCTCTGGCGGGAACACTCTCAAACCCTGGTCCTAACTTCTGAGTTTTCGACATTCTTTTCCGATTTTAATCCAAAAATTAAACCCATCAAAAATTTCAGTACGAGGATTATAATGTTTTGTGTTATAACACCGCGTTGTTCGAAGAGTGTCGCAACACAAAAGACGATTGTTTTCTTTGTATCCGTTAGTTCAACGTTGCTCTAGTTTCTACATACAAGCAATCGGACAGACAGACATGGTGAAGCGAATGTTCATTGAAATCATGTAAGGATTATGCCTGAATAAACAGATTATGAATATGTAACCCATATCAGTAGTCACGTGGTCTAAGGCATAAAATATCTTCGCCCCGCTGAGACACTGGGGTCATGGGTTCGAGTCTCACTCGAGGCGTGGGTGTATTTTCTGTTTTTGTTGTTTTGTGTAGGTAGTGGCCTTGTGACGAGCTGATCCTCGTACCAAAGGATCCCACTAACTGTCTATAAGTTTAATATTTTCTGAATTAGAAGAGACCAAAGGGTCTATTGGCCGGTCACGGTAGCCGAGCGGTCTAAGGCATGTACTGTCTTCGCTCGCTTGGAAACCGGGATCGTGGGTTCGAATCCCACTCAAGGCATGGATGTTTAGTTTGTGTGTGTGCGTTCTTCTGTGTTTGTGTACAGGTAGAGGCCTTGCGACGAGCTGATCACCCGCCCAAGGAGTCCTACCGAATGTGTAAGATCTAGAAAAACCGAAGTGAACGGAGAAGTTCATGGAGGTAGGCCTAGGCCCACTGGGGCTGTAGTGCCAAGGGGGGAAAAAAGGAGGTAATTCATTACCCCTTAGTCGAGGATATCGTTAAACAAGAAACACCAGCCTAAGCTGAAAGACGTAGACTTGAAACTAATTAGGCTCCCAGGGCAGGGTTGGTATTATTAATCAAATCTAATTAAGATAACTTGAGTCTCTTGACAAGATTTCAGAGCTTAGTTACATCAATTGCACAGAGCAGAGACTCTTAGAAGTTTGTAGTTTGGAGAAAGCCCGACGTTTCGGACTAACATGTCGCCTTCAACTTCAGAGTCGAAGATTAACCCGAGCAGGTTGCGTATACAAAACTGATTTCGCAATGCTGTCCCGAACTAGGCTTATCCCGTCCAGTGTTTGTATGATGGATGAAGCGGTCCTTAAAAGGTAAAGCTGTCCCTGTGCTTCACTAATTAGCACTACGCCATGAAGACGTATGGGGGAGTGGATGTATAGATCCACATTTTCTTGACTTCGGTAATAGTTGGAGGTGAGTGGTCACCTTCACGCCCCTGTCGCTTTACCCCCCGGTGATCTTTGGATAGGAGGTTTTATGGACCCCAGAGCCGGTCTGGACGACGTGGATAAGTGAAAATTCTTGCCCCCACCGGCACTCGAACTCGAACCCCTTGGTCGTCCAGCCCGTAGCCAGTCACTATACCGACTGAGCCATCCCGGCTCTTGGGAGCGGTCCTAGCCTAATCGAAAGGCTATCTCTTTTCCTGGAGGTAATGAGGAATACCATGATAAACCTCGGTTAGGATAGCAGGTTTCCCTGGGGGGGGGGACAGAATTTGCTTTTAACATTATATTCAAGCTGTTCAATATTGTTTTTGCTTACGCCCAACAATATTCAAGAACGAAAAAAAAAAATTTTTAACCTTCAGTATGAATATTTCATACATTATTCCGTCTATTTTTTTTCGGAAAAACAGGAGAGGGGTAGGTACTTGGGTTGGTTCCTCCCTCTGCCGATAACAATGAGCAGGAGGGATTTAAGCATTGTCGATTCTACCAAGGAGTTCTTGATATAATTCGTATAAAACTGTGTAATTGTTGGTGTAAACGTTATACATTACGGAATTAAACGTACATTTTTATATGTTTGTGTCTTACGTGAAATAATTCGGGACTGAAATTGTACAGTGACTATTCGACATGTCCTGAGGATATGGGCGCCTACAAGGGGGAGGACAATTAGACATCCCCCCCCCCCCCATGAGTTCTGACAAAAATATAAATTGAACAATGCAATAAGTATATTAAATATTAATAATAAACTTAACAATACTTTAAACTCTAGGTAAATCCGTAAGAAAAATCTTAAATAACTGAAACATAAGTCTGTTAGTGAATAAGCCGACCGCCCTACTCCACTGAGAAAAGAAAATCATGGCGGCGCTAGCGTCTAATGTGCGTCGCAGCCAGAACCTCGACTGTATTCTCGCTGCGTGTGGCTCCGAAGTGACAGTCGACAGATATCGAACTGACATGGTGGGACGAAGATACTTGTGCCATCTATGAGCAGCGTACGAAACTAAGAAGAAAATGCACTCAACATTCTGGCTCTATTGATGGGTCAGCCAATAACAGTCAGGAATGGCTGGTATTAGGAGGATGAGGTAGGCAGGTCATGTAGCACGAATGGGGGAGACGAGGAGTGCGTATAGGATATTGGTGGGAAAGCCAGAAGAAAAGAGACCACAGGGAAGACCAAGGCGTAGGTGGGTGGACAATATTAGAAAGGATCTTAGAGAGATAGAATGGGATGGTATGGATTGGATAAATCTGGCTCAGGATATGGACCAGTGGAGGGCTCTTGTGAACACGGTAATGAACCTTCGGGTTCGATAAAATGCTGGGAAATTCTTGAGTAGCTGCAGAATTGGCGGCTCCTCCAGAAGGGCTCAGCTTCATGAGTGAGTAAGTAAGTAACAGTTGGTATTACTGACGAAATTCCTCTACTCTTTAGCAGGCTACTGTCATCCGTTTATCTATCTGCATGTTTGTTTGCTGTGTATGGTCTGAGGTTCTCACAGCGGTGGTAATGAACTAACTACTGGGACATAACGCCGTGTAGTCCGTTGACAGTCAACTGACGTTTCGAAGGAACATGTCGCCTCCATATTCGGGGTGGAAGAATAAACCAGCGTAAAAGGCAAGTGGAACGCACAGCTTCCTGTTTTCACGTTGGTTTCTTTATTGGATTCTTCGACCCTGAAGACGGAGGCTATATGTCTCTCCGAAACGTCGGTTCACTTTCAGCGGACTACACACGGTGTTATATCCAAGAAGCTAGGCCTATTAATTTACTTTTTTTTCATTTATTCATTCATTTATTCATCCATTCATTCATCCACCTATGTATTTATTTGTTTTGGTTGCAGTTCGCTCCACGATTTCTTTGGAAGGACTTTCCTCCGTGCGGATGGTTATATACGAAGCTAAGATAACAGTTCTCGACAATTTCGAATCTTCTTTCGGCCATCTTACGGCAATGAAACCAATTCATTTCTAAGTGTGATTTGAGGTTTGATGTACTTCACTTTCAGCTTGCAACGCCATATAGTCTGGTTAGATGTTTGCTAACTTTTCGAAACAGCCATCCGCTTCCATCTTCACGGTATATAAGAATCTTTCAGTCGTCCATGACGCGTGTAATGATCTACCAGTCTACACGGCGTTATATCCCACATACCAGTAAACCTAATCTTCAAATAAACTTCATATCTTTAGAAGACTCCTACAAGTACATTCCTTCCGAAACGTCGAATTGGATTTGAGACTTTCTCACGACTGTGATTACCACCAAGTAGGACGGTGTAAACTCATAGATGTTTCGGAGGAACATATTTCCTCCATCTTCAAAGTCGAAGATTAAACCATATTTCTTCCTGGGTTGCTACGTCCATCCCAAATACCCGTAAACTTCTGCACCTACACGGCGTCACGTGTTCAGTTGTCCTCTTCGGGTCGGTCGGGCGTGCAGAGTTCCAAAATAGCAGTGAGGTTATTATCGATTGCAATGCGGCGGGTTGCATTCGTACAGGGGCTGTAGAAAACGGGGTGGGGTGGAGGGTTAAGTTGGGAATCCTGTGCTGTAGATCGACTGGTATACGTGTATATATATATATTTGTGAATGTGAACAGTGGCGGATTTCAGTCCGTGATCGCTGTAATACGGCGGCAATCTGTTGTGGCTGCAGCCGCCACTGTCTTTCTGTGTATATCCCCATGACAAGTGATTAACTAAACTGTGATCCTGACCTTCAGTTGTCGACCCGAAACCTGTACTGTCTCAGCTCTGCGGTCGTGCCTCGGACTTACGACTTAATGCTTTCCTGAAAACGGACCGGAAGTCGAGAAATCCTAAGTTCCCGTTCATTATAACATGTGACATAGGAGTTATGATACTGGGGCTCAGTGACGATAGACGGGGTTTGGATTGGTAATCGGATTTATTGGACACACAACTCGTGACTACACTTTACACGTCACTGTCACACACAAACTAGTGTTTTGAGTCACGGTCTCCGCTTCGTTGCTTGGTAACGGTTTCCAAAAGTGGACGTTCACCTTCTCTCGGGTTTACGTCCTCGCAGGCTGGCGGCCACCTTACACCATCCTCATGCTCTTGTAAGTCAGAGTTACTTTACGACTGGCGATTTACCGCCAATCAGTTCATCTTGGCGCCAAACCCCTTGAGACTCACGACCAGCATTTTTTTTTCAACTAAACCCTTTTGGTGATAGTTCTTATGTAGCATCCCTCTCTGACTAGAGGATGGGTCTGTCGTTTGCAATTACTGCTGACCCTCACCAGCTCATCATTCTCGGGTTCGAGTCCCGCGGGACTGATGACCACATTTTAATGTCTCAGATTCGAGACACCCCAACTTGGAGGACCACGTCCCGTAAAAGTCAAAGTCACATTGCGACTGACGGTCAGTCAGTCAGTAAGTCTGGGGCTCATGACCAGATATTTATTACTGTTTGACAGTTACGGTCTTGTTTTTGTAGGGCGCCCTCTCTGACAAGAGGACGGGCGTAGGTAAACGTTCCAGTTCAGAACTAGGTACACGCTCCACATCAGAATTAGGCAGGCGTTCTAGTTTAGAACTGGCTAGACGCTCCGTTTCAGGACTAGGCAGACGTTCTAGTTCAGAACCGAATGGCCGTTCAAGGTCAAAACTTGGTGGACGTTCCAGTTCAGAAGTAGGCAGGCGTTTCAGTTCAGAACTAGGTGGTCTCTCCAGTTCAGAACTAGGCAGACTCTTCAGTTCAGAAGTAGGTGGACTCTCCAGTTCAGAACTAGACAGGCTCTTCAGTTCAGAACTAGATGGACTCTCCAGTTCAGAACTAGACAGGCTCTCCAGTTCAGAACTAGATGGACTCTCCAGTTCAGAACTAGATGGACTCTCCAGTTCAGAACTAGATGGACTCTCCAGTTCAGAACTAGACAGACTCTCCAGTTCAGAACTAGACAGGCTCTTCAGTTCAGAACTAGATGGGCTCTCCAGTTCAGAACTAGACAGACTCTTCAGTTCAGAACTAGATGGACTCTTCAGTTCAGAACTAGACGGGCTCTCCAGTTCAGAACTAGATGGACTCTTCAGTTCAGAACTAGACGGGCTCTTCAGTTCAGAACTAGATGGACTCTCCAGTTCAGAACTAGACAGGCTCTTCAGTTCAGAACTAGATGGACTCTCCAGTTCAGAACTAGACAGGCTCTTCAGTTCAGAACTAGATGGACTCTCCAGTTCAGAACTAGACAGTCTCTCCAGTTCAGAACTGGTTACACACTCCAAACGAACCGAAACTTTCAGGGGAATAAGCGACGCATTTTAGAGGGAAATTATTACAATGTAAGTCCATGAATTTGATCCTGCACGTATGGATTTTGGAAACAATAGTTCTGACGTCACAAGGCACTGGCTTCCACAAAACAGCGCTCCGGAAGGAAGTGGATAGCGTTTACATCCCTGAATCAGCTGCTCATCGGCTAGCGAAATTTTTGCTGTTCCGCAGTCATGAAAGTTTATGCGCGCTGTAGCGTTTCTCGTCCCTACCGCAGGAGCGCTGGCGTCGCCGTGTCCTGAGGTCGTTTGAGACGTCAGGCGTCGGGCAGCAGGAGTGGTGTGGAGACGTGGGGACAGCACGCCGGAGTCGATGACGTAAGTTGACCTCTGTTGATGCTTGCTGTTGCTCTGACTGACTGCACAATTAACACGAGATTACAAACAGCGCTCAGTGAGTGACTTCAGCCTTTTGTAGGGCCAAACTGCCAGGAACTAGAGGTAAGAAAGAGCAGTAGCGGAGTAGACGGAAAGGGAAAATCATGGGAGAAGTGAGGGACACTATATTTAGGGACAGAAAAGTGTTATCGGTTTCTTAGAAATTTTGAGGCTTCACCCGCTCATGCCTCTGGCAAGGGCAGTGTGAAGTGGAGTTATTATAGTGATTAGAAATAGTTGCTCGAGACAGGATTCTGATTTTCTGAATTAACGGATAATTTCCTAATTTGAAAATTTATATTTTGTCACTACTGAAGCTATTGAAATAGACCAATATTTTGAAAATTCGGTTTCTTACTAGGGTAATGTTTTAAAACTTCTCTTATAGACTCAGATAATATATATTGAACTTCCATTAAAATGATCAGTAGGTTAATAATTAGGGAAATAATCACTGTTTGTTCCTAGAAGGAAAAGAATCCTAGAAAAAAAATTGTGAGGACGTGAGGTTATCTTAAAGCAAGCGGTACACACACTGCTGTCTAAAGGGTTAAGCAATTGATCATGAAAATAGTTGTCAAAATTAAGATTAAAATTTTTTTAAATATTTATTTCTTTCAAGAACTTCCAACTTTGCTAATAACAGAATGGGAAATTAATAACGAGATTTAGAATTTGGTTCAATATTTCTGGCTTCTGGGATATAATACCGTGTAGTCTGGTATATTTTTACTGACGTTTTAGTGGAACCAGTTGCCTCTATCTTCAGGGTAGCATCACATTCCAGAATTAATGTAAATTAAAGGTTTTTAAACAGTTACGTTATAAGTGTATGATATGTGGTCCTTGTGTGGTTCACACCAAATACTTTCCTCTTACTTAAAGTTTACCTCGATCGGTGTGAAGACTGGGTTTCAATCCAGGAAAGGACATGTCTTTTTCCCTTCTCCACAGAGTCCAGATTGAAACTGGGATTAACTCAGCCTTGTATCCAATGGGTTCCATGGTCTCTTTCCTCTGGAATAAATTTCTGCAGGTTTACCCTCCCGGGGCGTTAAGGTGACAGTACTTTTCAGTACGCCTTCGTGACCGTGCGGACCAGATCTGGGGTTCACCCAACCTCCTATCCAATGGGTATCAGGGGCTCTTTCCTTGGAGGTAAAGCGGCTGGGGCGTGAAGCTGACCACTCACCTCCAACTAATGCCGAGGTCAAGAAAACGTGGGTCTATACATCCACTCCCCCATACACCTTCACGGCGTAGTGCTTAATTAGTTAAGCACAGGTACAACCTTACTTACGTTTACGTCTTCATGACATTGTGCTTAACTAAACACAGGGACAACTTTACTTAATTTACGTCTTCATGGCATTGTGCTTAACTAAGCACATGGACAACTTTACTTACTTTACGTCTTCATGGCATTGTGCTTAACTAAGCACAGGTACAACTTTACTTACTTTTACGTCCTCATAACATTGTACTTAATTAAGCACAGGGACAACTTTACTTGCTTTTACGCCTTCGTAACATTGTGCTAAATTAAGCAGAGGAACAACTTTTACAGCTTTTCTGTCGCTTTCTCCTTGTTCGATTGAAAGCACTATGATGACTCACAGAATCCCGTTGCCATGGAAACTTATTGGGGTTGGAGGAGACATTTCGCTCTCCATTGTGAAGTCATTGGCCTTCGGATAAGAGCGGTTTAAGTAACATTAAAACCGCAAGACTGTTGATAATTGGTACAGCGACTATATCCCTAAACAGCATTAACCGGTTGGGCTTTGTAGTGGAGACGTAATGTGTTTCCTGTGAGGTATGAACTGAATTTATATATTCTGCTCACACAGTGTATCTGTATGTTCCGTATGGTTCTCACAATAAACAGCGACTGTTTCCCTAAACAGCATTAACCGGTTGGGCTCTGTAGCTGAGACGTTATGTGTTTCCTCTGAGGTACGGACTGAATTGCTATATATTCTGCCCACACAGTGTATCTGTGTGTTCCGTATGGTTCTCACAGTAAACAGCGACTGTTTCCCTAAACAGCATTACCCGGTTGGGCTTTGTAGCGGAGACATAATGTGTTTCCTGTGAGATATGAACAGAACTTTTGTATATGTTAGTAAATTTCAGATTTCAGAACGTCAGTTGTCTCATTACAGATGGTACAAGTTGGTACTGGTCACTGTCTGATATATGTATGTATAAGGGGTGGGCCTTCTCGGCCCTTGCACCGCGACCTACAGTGGTCTATTGCGCTTTCTGTCTGACATAACTGAACAGCCAACTTCTCATAAGAAACCCAGCCTGGGACAGCTAACACTCCAATTTAAGATAGTATCTGCCTTTTATGCTACCCGATAGTTCATTACCGTGTTCACAGGAACCCGTCATTGACCCAATTCTGAGCCAAATGAATGCAATCCACACCGTTCTATCCTATTTCTTTTAAATCTACTGTAATATTATCCAATCAAAATTTTACAAGAATTTCTAATCACCAATGCTTGCTACATTCTCTCCCTATCTCATCCTCCATCATAAGATGATCCTAATATATATAAGCATAATATGAAACTCCACATTGTGCAATTTTCTCAAATCTCCCATCATTTCCTGCCTATTTGATCCAAATTAACCATTCAGTTCTCAAACACCCTCACCCTAATTTCCTCCTTTAATGTGAATGACCAAGTTACATGTCGCAGTTACAATGATTGACTTCCATGACGTCCTCTGCCGATGTACAATGTCCTAATCGACGTAGAATATTCACCTCTACTTGCTCGTCAAACTTTCACAGGTTTAACGAAAGTATATGGAAAATAATCGCCGAAATTCGAACCTTATACCTGTCAGATACAGAGGTCGAATATCGTATGATCTTCTTTACCGTGAAATTAACTTTGTAATTCAAGATTGTCTTCTGGAATATGACTACGTGTAATCTGATAAGTAAATACAGTAGAACTTGGTTATAACGTCATCAAAGGGACCTAAAAATAGTGTCGTTATAAACGAATGTCGTTGTAACCGAAATGGGCACTTCCACAGTAGCCTTATGTTAGTCACGTAAAAACCTACCAAAAACCGAGTTAAAGTGAAATACGTAGTTAAGTACAGACTAACGTAACATTAACGTGGAATTGCCCAAATGTGTAATATCAAAGACATATTACAGCGCTTTTCACTGACAATACACACCGCACTAATACTGTATATTAAAGGTAGGCCTACTCACCAAATTACAGTAGATTACATCAATTGTTGTGCCTTACTGTACCTAGATACGAGTACAGTAATCAGTTATCTTCATCTGTTTCCTGTTACTTGCCCAATACACACTTTCTAAATTACGTTCAATGTCCATATCAGAGAAATTCAGGAATGAAAATGACGTTACATACGAGGTTGATGCATTTGTGCATGTCGTACTAAGCAAGGTATAAAAACAGTTGCTTTGTGAGGAATTAGTTCGTACCATTGAATATTTGACGCAATAGACAAGGTGTCGCAGAAACCGATGTTGCTATAACCAAGTTTTACTGTACTAACATTAGCTCAGTATAGTGACTAGGCTACGAGTTACGGAACTAATGACTCAGGTTTCAATTCCCTGCTTGGAAAAGAAGCAGGAGCGACAGTTCTCCTGTCCGTTGTGTAGTGCAAATTCTCCCTCCCCCCCAGATAAAACGGCCGGAGCAGTAAGCTAATCATTCACCTCCATTTAGTGTTGATTTTATAATTTCCTCCAGCAGCACCTCCACTCCCCCCAGACACCTTCATGGGTTGACAATTAAGCACAGAGACGTTTTACATTTACAGGTAGAGAAACCAGAGATGATATTTTCCCATCCTTTCAGGCTGATTATATTCATGGAACTGTAAAAAAACGATTCGCTCTAGGTTGCCATGGAAACCTAGAAGGGATATTTTTTTTTAGGAAGTGAAACGTGTTTCTGTAAATTTTACGAGTGTTCTAACGCTTCACTCCGTGTGGAACAAGACGCGCTCTGAATGCGGCAGTAGCACTTACCGCAATGCGCATGTGCAAGGAATAGTAATGAGATGGTGGCTCAGCCGGGGAAGTCCCCGTCTCAATACTGTGCTATGAAATTAGTCTTCCTGACGGGCATAATTTTTTTTGTGTTGTTTCGTTCTCGAAATCGTTATAAGTGCGGAAACAAAAGTAATTGTGCAGTAAGCGTGAGATACAGTGTACCATATTTTTATATAGATTTTGTTTCTTTGGTTTTTTCTAATAAACTGATTTGGAATTAAAAACCCCCGCCCAACCCCAAAAAACTGAAACTTGGGGGGCTGGTTATGTTTGACACCAAGGGACACATTGTTTAAGATCAGTTTGCTGCCACCTGTTCACGCAGATTCCTCGCTCGCCGGGTTTTCTACCCTGAAGATTGAGGCGATACGTTCCTCCGAAACGTCGGTTCACACAAGATCTACACGATGCCACATCCCAGAAGACGGAATTTTTCAGTTCTAATTTGTTCACACAATAAATATCTTCAATTGATTATCGGAATAAACAGTTTTAGTTGGTTATCAGCATTAATCAACGTTAATTTTTCTGAACACCTGAATTTAAATTAACTTCAGAATAGACGTGAGGTGTGTTTATTTCTAGCTGAGGGGTGAACATTTATATACTACACAGGCCAACTTCTCTTCTTAAAATTTTAAATTCATAAGAACACTGCAGGTCGTATTTCTACATGTAAAGCTCTATAGGCGGGTAAATATGTCACCGACGTTTCGGAGAGGGCAGTCTCTCCATTTTCAAAGATGAAGATATTTCTAGCAAGCTGAGATAATTGGAATATCTTCAACTATGAAGATGGGCGCTGTAAGGTCCTCCGAAAAATCGATGAAGCGAACAACACGGCGTCATATCGAAGAATGTACTTCTTATAGTCACGGGTCTGAGATCCGCTGATCCCAACTTCGAAATGAATGTTCTGACATTTCGTGACATTATAAGTCATTTGACGTCACGAGAATGGCGCGTCACGTGGCCTATTCTTCTCCTCCTGCAAGGAATCTTCACTGCTGCAACGGACATGTCTCTGTTCTCCACAGCTGCAGCTCATTCTACCGAGTTTCTGAAAAAAGGTTTCGGGGCTTAATAAGCACAGAGCTCTCAGCTTGTTACTGAAGTGTGAATCTCAGAATTCTGCTGAAAGGGGACGGTTAAAAGGGGGTAGGGAGGGATTCCAGATCGATGAAAAAGGAATTTGCTCCATTATCGTGACTTTACCCTTTTATATAAACATATAAACAGTTATGTAAGCCTGATGGGTGTGAAACTTGGTCTCTGACATTAAGGGAGGAACACAGACTGAGGGTGTTTGAGAACAGGGTGTTTAGGAAAATATTTGGACCTAAGAGGGATGAAGTGACAGGAGGTTGGAGAAAACTGCAAAATGAGGAGCTTCATAACTTGTACTTTTCTCCAAGTATAATTAGAATGATCAAGTCAAGGAGGATGAGTTGGGCAGGGCATGTAGCACGAATGAGAAGAAGATGAATGCATATAGGATACTGGTGGAAAAGCCAGAAGGAAAGAGACCACTAGGAAGACAAAGACGTAGGTAGGTAGACAATATTGAAATGAATCTTAGAGAGATAGGATGGGATGGTATGGACTGGATTGATCTGGCTCAGGACAAGGACCAGTGGAGGGCTCTTGTGAACACGGTAATGAACCTTCGGGTTCCATAAAATGCTGGGAAATTCTTGAGTAGCTGCACAACTGGCGGCTTCTCAAGAAGGTCTCAGCTCCATGAGTGAATATAAGCAAGAGATGTATCATTGCCATCGCCATAGCTCAAGCGGTTAGTCGCTGGCTTCCCACCGCGGCGGCCCCGGTTCGATCCCGGGTCTGGTCAAGAGGGATTTGTGGTGGACAAAGTAGTGCTGGGCCAGGTTTTCTCCGAGTACTTCGGTTTCCCCTGCCAATCGTCATTCCACCAATTGCTCCACAATCACCCTCACCTATCATCTGGGACTGTTACAATAGGCCAGAAGTGGCCGCAGTACAAGAGACTTAGTCCCACTCCACTAGCAATAAAAAATAAATATCGTTGCCATTCGCGCTATTTCGGATTGTCATACCAATGAACTGTCGAGCGTTAACGCATTACATTAACGTAAATAGTAGGTCACAAGAGAGCGAGCAGTATATCGTGTCTATTCTGTGAATATTGCTAATATTTTTCTGTGAATACGTCAGTATAGTATGGTATATAGAGGACACTGTTTATGATTGACTATTTGTGCGTGTTATGCCTGGGTGGTAGCGTCAAACGTCGACCTCGACGTGTCATACTGTGACATGGAGAACTGGAAAGGAATACGGGATAAAGCAAAGGTTGATAACGATACGGAAGCTCATATAACAAAAAAATTAATCTGTTTCCATTAGTAAACAATAAATAAATAAACAAAACACAACACAGTGTTTGCAAAAGGTACAAATATAAAAGTCGTTGGCATATAGTATATATACGTAAAGTAAGTTTTACATGTGTAACATTTATCTCTCTACAGATGTGTTTGAATCAACTAAGGAATACTATAATGAAACTAATACTAGGCTGGAAAGTTGCTTTGAGCAACGACAGAAGTTGTGAAACGAAGATGTAGAAAAATCGACGGAAAATGGTAACGTAAATATGTGGATCGGATTTTGAGCAAGTTTGCTGGGTTTTCTGATAAAGATGAATCTAGTCAGTGACAGGAAAGAAACGTATAGATAAGATTTGAGGCTTTCACGGCTGTGACTATGAAGAAAGCAGTCTTCTGGGATTTGGCACCGTGTATATGTGGTGTTAACCGACGTTTCGGAGGAACGTATCGCCTCCATCTTCAGGGTAGAAGAAAAAATATAATATAAGAATCTGCAAGCGAAGAAACCGTGAGAACTGGTAAAAGCAAACTGCTTTTACCGAAACGTCGGTTAACACCACATATACACGGTGCCAAATCCCAGAAGACTGCTTTCTTCAAACGTATAGATCTTTGACATTAGTCCTCCATACGTCCTGTAAATAGTCCATGAACATGAGTTCGTGAATTGCCACAGACATGTGTGTGTGTGTGTTCCTCCCCATACGAGAAATTGTCGATGGGATGTGATCCACGTCAATTTCGTGGTGATATTGGCATTCCTAGGTTTTTCTAAAATTATTTCACATTTTCTGCGCACGCGTTGTGATGGTTATAGTCCCGTAGCCTTGATCCTGGGGTCGCAGCGGACTGGGAAAGTGTACTTACTTATTCAATAGCCCGACCGACGGGGACGCCGCGATCCAATTTTATGCTCCCCACCCCCAGGATATTTGCGAAAAAAAATCGCACTTTGAAAATGTGTGAAACATTAAAATTATTAAAAACAATATTCATCTATCCTATGGTAATCACCAAAAATAATCTTAATCGTCTTAACCTAAGTTTGAAATTATGTTTTCTTGTCCCTCCCGCCGTCCCCTTGACGGGGGATTCCTACAGATCATTTCAGGCGGGGAACTCGGAATCCTGAAGTTTTAATGAGGCATGAAATGGTAGCAATAATCAAATGGCCGGACAACGTAGCGGCAGAGAATAATGGATTTTCCTGTAGTTTGGCCCTTGTAGTATGATTTTTGCTCAATAGATGGTAGTGAGATACGTTCGGGCAATATATCGATTATACATGATCCTATAGCGCCACCTATTAGACACTAATGATAACGCTTTGGCTCTACGAGTCCTCTAACTACACACTCTTCCAATAGATGTCACTAGCAAGTTCACAGAGTTGTGTAGTACCAAAAAGGGAAGAAAGGAATGTACTATTGACTCGTGTGGTAAGAGGCTTTTGCTACATTTCTGTGGAGGACTGATTTCAGAGACAAGTTAATCAGTCGCTTAGTTGGTTAGTTTCCTTGTTTAAGGACATGTAGGATTTGAGGTTCTCACAGAGGTGGTTATGAACAGTATTATCTTCTGCTTTCCGCCTGCTTTCACGTTGGTTTCTTCCTCGCCTTATTCTTTGACCCTGAAGATGGTGGTGATATGTTCCTCCGAAACATCAATTGGCTTTCAGCGGACGTATGCACGTCCATTTACAGTATCATCGTTTCGGCTGAGGATTAGTCATGAGTTGTGGAGCCGACCGGACCGCATATGGTAGTGAAGTCAGTTCTGTGCCCCTGTTAACCTCAATCTTTGCGTCATTTCATCTCGGCTCAGTTGAGCAATCTTCAGACTGCAGTAGGCCCGCCCGTGCTTCCTCGACACGTTATCTTGTGTACGTCTTGGTCATTGGCACTTGTAGCGTGTCTCACTCTGTCACTGGGCTACTGACGATTCGTTTGGAACTGACTGAAAGAAACATACTGTGACGTGCCACCAGGAAGGCGGGACGATAAGACTTCCATCACTGGTCAACGGCTAGCAATGCCTAGGAACTCGTTGCCCCGGAGATGAAAGTCTAACAGTGGGGGTTCTACCGTTATTTGTAACGAATTGTTTGAGGCAGTAGCATAGCAGCGGGCGAAACTAACCCTTCGACAAGGTGTTCCCTATTCAGTCCGTGTGCAGGATATAACAGTTCGTATCCGACGAGAGACCAGGACGACCAGGACAGTTGATCTCCGAGCAGAGCAGAACACACTGCACCAAGATTGGCGGTGCGAGAGTGCTGCAACAGTGAAGAGAAAACGTCCTAAGATGTGTGCGAATAATTGTATTTGTGAGTGTAGAAAGTGATCGTTCAATAAATATTCGTCCAAATGCGAGATCCACGTAAATTTTCAAGTCGCGTTGCCTAGGAAACATGGGACAATACGAATTGACTAATTTATCGAACTATTTGTAGAGCGCCGGGATAATGTAGCGGGTGTAGCGACTGAGTACATGCTGGACGACCGTGGGGCCGGAGCTCGAGTCCTAGTAGAGTCAAAAATGTTCTCCACGTCATCCAGACCGGCTCTGTGGCCCATTCAGCCTCCTATCCATTTGGTACCGGGGATAAAGCGGCTGGGGCGTGAAGGTGACCACTCACCTCCAGCTACTGACGAGGACAAGAAAACGTGGGTCTATGCATCCACTCCCCCATACACCTTCATGGTGTAGTCCTTAATTAGTTAAGCACAGGGGCAGCTTTACCCTTTTTTTTCCCCCTTGGCACTACAACCCCAGTGGGCCTAGGCCCACCTCCATGTACTTCTCCGTTCACTTCGGTTTTTCTAGATATTACACATAGGTAGGACTCCTTGGGCGAGTGATCAGCTCGTCGCAAGGCCTCTACCTGTANTGTATAAGAATAATATATAAGAATTCAGTTCGTACCTCACAGGAAACAGATCCGAACCCACGATCCCGGGTTCCGAGCGAGCGAAGACAGTGCATGCCTTAGACCGCTCGGCTACCGTGACCGGCAATGTATAAGAATAATATATAAGAATTCAGTTCGTACCTCACAGGAAACAGATCCGAACCCACGATCCCGGGTTCCGAGCGAGCGAAGACAGTGCATGCCTTAGACCGCTCGGCTACCGTGACCGGCAGCTTTACCTTTACCCTTACTTTATTTACAAATTAGTGATTAAATAGACGCGATATAAAAGTAAGCTTAAAAGTAATACTATTAAAAACAGGTTGAAGATAAAAGGGCGCTTCTCGTGGTTCAGGGCGCGGCTAAGGCCCCCCCCCCCAGTTGCCTCACACAATTGTACTTGTGCCCCTAATATCCAGACATGTCACAGTGAACACATAGATCATAACACTGCAGAAACAGGTGTAAGGTGTGCAATTTATCTTCCGTGACAGGCAACAGAAGCCGGGGAAGTACCTACAGGCGCTGCATACTGAAATAGAATGGAAGGGAAGTTGATCTGAACTGTATTTCGATCTTAACGGCCGTGGAAAATGCCTGTGATGGCCTTGGGAACAGCTTGCGTTGAACATGGAATGACTGTTTGAATATTTTTGCAACTTATACGATGTAAACATAACGTAATTGGAGCAACTAATGCACTGCAAGGGAAGGAAGACCCATGGGTTCTCCACTGCATGTATGTGTCACTCCTTTTGCACGTGTATATTTCCGTCTTCAGTGCAGCCCATTATCTGTTCATCCTTATTTTTTCGCTTAGTGGGAGGTGGAGTCCAACTGCGTCCACTCGGCACGGCGGCCACTGATTGGCCTATTGTACCTGCCCCAGGTGATTATGATGATGGAGAATTTGGTGGAATGAAGATTGGCACGAGAAACCGAAGTACTCGGAGAATACCCACCCAGCGCCACTTTGTCCACCACAAATCCCACTTGACCAGACCCGGGATCGAACCAGGGCCGCCGTCGTGGGAAGCCAGCGACTAACCGCTTGAGCTATGGCGCGACCTCTTCATCCTTCTTCCTAACTACATGTTGCGGCCACCATCAGGCGTTGTCTCAAACAAACTCCGTGGTTTGAGTCCACAAGCGAACTATACCGACCGAGCGACCGCCGCTTGTCGGTGAAGTTAGTGCCAACTTTAGTGGATAGAGGGGGTCACTTGGTCAGGGCAATGGATCCACACGGCCGTTAATTTCGGTTTTCTAGACCGGAGCAGCAACTTTTCCATTCAAGTACTCATAGCTCCTCAATTATCCTCTCGAGGCTGAGTGGACCCCGTTCAAGACCCACAACTTCTCAGAAAATCTGATAGCGTCGGGAATCGAACCCAGGACCTCTTGATCAGTAGCCAGGAACTCTGACCACTAGAACACAGAGGCTGTCTCAGGTGTTGTCTATTTTGCTAAAATTGTTGCACTGTATGTCGAAATTATGTATGGCGTATGAACGCGATACTTCGTAATCGAAATGAATTAAGCTTGAAATTAAAATTCATTAACATCTTAATGTTATTTCCATTGTGGTCGTCATCCGCTCATTTAATTTGCTTGGGAGCATTTCTCGTTGTTGGATTTACTCGCCCTGCCCTCCCTTTGCAGCGTGGTTATCATGCGCGTGTATCTGTCCAGCTCGTAAGGAAGTCGATGTGTTGTTACGTAAGCTCCACTGGCGTGTAGGCTTCTCCGCACTGCCCTCCATTTGCGGCGCGGTTATCTGTAACGTGTGAATAATGTAAGCGTATTATTTCTGCAGTTCATAATGATGTCGATGTAGTGTTATTATTATATTTGCAATATGCAAGTACGTCACAGTATAATATTTATTGTGTTTTTACCTTAGCGAGATAGACAACACCTGATGATGGCCGTACATTGCCGGTAGTGAGGAAGAATCGTGACTGGATAATATGTTGCATTTAAGACGGAAATATACAAGGTGCGACAATTTAATTCCCGGAATGGTCCTGTGAAAGCAATATTTGCTTACCTGTGCACTAGCGACTGCTGTCCCCTTCGAAACACTCCCCTTGTGAAGGTTGCACTTCGTGAGACGACAGTGCCTCTGCCGGAAACACTATTGAAAATCGTTTTCTGAAATGCCTCGCAGTGACGTAACGTTGCCTTATATGTCAGGAATGTCAGTAAATCTTTGTACCTTCGGGACATTTTTTAATTTTTTGGAAAGAGCCAAAAATCGCAGGGAAATAAGTCAGATGAATAAGGTGGCTGGTCCATTTTTATATGTGTACAAGGACAGGCTCTGTGGTCTAGCGGTCAGAGTTCGATTCCCGGTGCTACCAGATTTTTTGTGAGAAGTAGTGGGTCTGGAACGGGTTCCAAACAGCCTCGTGAGAATAATTGAGAAGCTATTTCAAGGAAATAGCTGCTCCGATCTAGAGAACCGAGATTAACGGCCGTGGGGGTTCGTAGCGCTTACAACGCGACACCCTCTATCCGCCAAATTTGGCACTAAGTTCGTCGACAAGCGGCGTGCGCTCGGTGGGTATAGTTCGCTTGCGGACTAAAATCATGGAGTTTGTTTTTGTCCGTACAATATTATGTGTCAGTCCTATGGACTCTGTCTGGCTCTGGGTCAAATACTCCGGCTTCCAAGCGTCATGTCACATTATTTTCCACTGGAATTTGTGGCAAGAAATCACACTATAGAGAGCCTGTGCGCGAATTCTTTTCAGTCTGTGTATATAAGTACACTCAGCAGGCGTCGCATTGCGACACAAAATTCGGCTGCAGCGTCGTGGCCTGGAAGGCGTCCAATTAACACGGATTTACGTTCCACTTGCCGGCGTCGCAGTCCCGTACTTGCAGATACATTGGTGCTCATGAAGTCTGATTTATTTGTTGTCTATTTAATGACGTCTCCAGTAACTCACACTGTATAGCGTCGAATGGTTTGATCGTGAATAATGAACTGAGAAGGATCTGGAAGGAAACGGTTGTGACATAATTTAATACACTATCATGGGATTTACAGGAGCCGGGAATAGCTCAGTAGGTATAGCGACTGGCTACGGGCTGAAGGACTGAGGGGTTTGAGTTCGAGTCCCGGAAGGGAAAAGAATTTTCTCTTCATGTCGTCCAAACAGGTTCTGGGGTTCACCAAACCTCTTATCCAATGGGTTTCCGGGGCCTCTTTCTCCGGGGTTAACGCGGCTGGGGCATGAAGCTGACCACTCACCTCCAACTAGTGCCGAGGTCAAGAAAATGTGGATCTATACATCCACCCCCCATACGTCTTTATGGTGTAGTGCTTAATCTTTTAAGCACAGGGACAACTTTACCTTTACCTTTATCATGAGACTTACTGGAGGGCCTAAGGAAAACCATGAAGTATCTCGGCGAGGGTAGTACTGACCAAAATTCGAAATGAGCACTAACCTAATACAAGTGAAATCGCTACCGCTTGAGCCAGCTTGGTCCGTTTGCTGATTTATTTTGTGATTTATTTGTGTAAACTTTCATTAATTCCGACTTTCAGACTGTAAGCACCTTCTGCTCTCAACACAACACGCCTGCTGTGCAGCTGGTAAAGGTAAAAATTTCGTGTGCTTAATTAATTAAGCGCTATGCCGTAAAAACATATTGGGGATTTGAGGTATAGCTCCACCATTCTTGATATCGGTACTAGGTGGAGGTGAGTGGTCAGCTTCACGCCCCGGTCGCTTTACATCCGGGGAAAAGCCCCCAGTACCCACTGTATAGGAGNCTAGCGCCAGTAAAAAAAAACTTTCATTACTTCGGACTTTCAGACTGTAGGCAAGATTCTCTTCCCGTAACCACCTTCTGGTCTCATCACAACACACCTGTCGTGCAGGTGGTAAAGGTAAAAATTTCGTGTGCTTAATTAATTAAGCGCTATGCCGTAAAAACATATTGGGGATTTGAGGTATAGCTCCACCATTCTTGATATCGGTACTAGGTGGAGGTGAGTGGTCAGCTTCACGCCCCCGTCGCTTTACATCCGGGGAAAAGCCCCCCAGTACCCACTATATAGGAGTCCAGGTGGGCCCCAGAGACAGTCTTGACGCTGTGGAGAGAAATCTCCTACCCTTGCCTGGGATCGAACCCCGGCCGTCAAGCCCGTAACCCGTCGCTACACGAACCCAGCTATCCAGTTACAAAAAGAAAATTGTAATTAACTCAATGGAGCTGAGCCCTTGTTCAGAAACCGCCAGTTGTGCAGCTGTTCAAGAAATTCTTAGCATTTTACGGAACCCGCAGGTTCATTACCGTGTTCACTAGAGCCCTCCACTTGTCCCTATCCTGAGCCAGATCAATACAGTCCATGCCACCACCATCATATCTCTCTAAGATCCATTTTTAATATTGTCCACCCACATACGTCTTGATCTTCCTAATGGTCGAAATGTCACAAAGGGCTTCGGACCTGGACGGTTTATTTGGATAAACGACCTAAGCTAAAGATAATATACGACGTAAAACATGAATATATAAAGTCGATTGATAGGATAATCAGTAAATATAAACGGCGAAGCTATCCCTGTGAGAGGCCGTGGAGACCCATAGGGTTGTGTGGCGTCGAGGCTCCCACATTTTCAAGATAATCGGCTCACAGATTGCGGTGAGGTTGTCAGCCTTACACTCCGGCCACCCTTTACCCCCATGAAGATTCCTGGTACTCATTTTTGTTAGAGGCTGAGTCGACTCCAAGGCAATACTGCGGCTGGAAGGATTAGGTAAACTGAAAAATCCAGTGACCACACTGGGAATCGAACCCGTGACCTTTCAGTTTGTAACATATTGCCTCAACCAACTACGCTACCACGTGTCCCAGTCAATAAATATGGACTTACAGTACTGTGGAAGGAGACGGTCGTGGCCGAGTTTGAGCTATTTTCCCCGTATTTGCCAGGGATGTTTGAAGGAGACGTGAAAACCTTCATTCACGATAACAGGACCTGTTAAATGCGGTGCAGGGTGAAGCAGAGAGGTAGCAACACAGAGAGGAACAAGCAGGAAAGACTACAGAAATAAACGGGGATACGTCAAAAAGTGAAAGGGGATTTACCGTTGGGGGGGGGGGGGGGGGAATCTCTCCAC
>NW_019745093.1:191201-191284 GCF_002891405.2 Cryptotermes secundus
TGTGTGGCGTCGAGGCTCCCACATTTTCAAGATAATCGGCTCACAGATTGCGGTGAGGTTGTCAGCCTTACACTCCGGCCACC